>NC_067232.1:33733121-34033121 GCF_019924925.1 Ctenopharyngodon idella
GGGAACAGAACGGAGGAGGAATATTGCAAGCACAGTCTGGCATTCACTGCCACGCAGCTGTGATTTAAATGTCACCCTAGTGAAAACTCTATAAATTTAAATTTCATATCTTTTCATTTTGACTCTCATTAACGCATTAAAGATTTTGAAGGTCGGCAATGAAACATTTGATGTTGAATTGCATCTTTAAGGAGTTGTAGCAGGTCAGATGATTAAAGCTGACATTAAGAAACATTCCTCTGTTCAGCAGCAGAGGGCAAAATGTAATTTGGCAATTCAGCATCCAGGGCCAGTCTGCAATCAACTGATGTCTGTTTAAACGGATGATGTGCTGACCAGTTTAAAACAACAGTGCTCTTTTATCTAATGGAAGTTCTGTCATCATTTCCTCACTTTCATGTTGTTCCAAACCTGTAGGCTGTTATTTATATTTTTATTGTGAAATGCAAAAGGAGAATTGTTAATGTTTTTTATTTAACATTCAAAACTGTAGAGGACAGGTGTGTTGCACACAGCATTACTTGTAAATAACTGAACTTTATTTTTTGGAGTTTCAATATATGAAGTTTCATGGTGTTTCATGGCGTGTAATAGCTTTTCCATCTCTGAGGCGAATTGTGTGTATTGGAGGGAGCTGATCTTATGTTCAAGCTCAAATTATTCCTGGTGAACAGACTGAGATTGACTAAAGCTGTGGTGCAGTTCTGTCCTCAGGAGTTACTTTACCTCCTCTTCTTCCATCAGAACAGACTTAATCCAGAGGAGTACAAGACCTGCCAGGACAGCAACGCAGTGATTACAGTCATTGGTAAGCCAGTCGTCAACTACTGGCTAAAAAGTAGCTCCACCTTTATGTTTCAACCTGCTCGACAGACTACAGCTCCACCCACCAAATGTCGGTGTGACGTTTCCTAATCTTCAAGCAGAAGGAGCTGGATGAAAAATTTTGAATGATATCAATCCACAATCTGACTTGTGATGCAGCCTGGAATCATAAGGGGTTTTTTTTTCAATTTCTGTCACCTGATGGAGTTTGGGTTGCCGCTAGTGTCGCATTTAGTTGGGGTTTAAAAGACGTATTATTCAGTAATAATATTGATTTGACTACTTAAAGGATTAGTTCACTCCAGAATTAAAATTTCCTGATAATTTACTCACTTCCATGTCATCCAAGATGTTCATGTCTTTCTTTCTTCAGTCGATAAGAAATTTTAAGGTTTTTGAGGAAAACATTCCAGGATTTTCCTCCATAGTTGACTTTAACAGGGACCAATGGGTTGAAGGTTCAAATGTCAGTTTCAGTGCAGCTTTAAAGGGCTCTACACGATCCCAGATGAGGAATAAGGGCATTATCTAGTGAAACGATCAGTCATTTTCTTAAAAAAATTAAAATTGATATACTTTAGAACCACAAATGCTTATCTTGCACTAGCTGTGCGATACGCCACACATTACGTAATCATGTTGGAAAGGTCACGCAAGACGTAGGTGGAAGTACAGAGAGGAGAAATTGTAAGATATTAACTGAAAGGAAAGGGACAGCAGGATAAAAGAGGAGTGAAAGAGATGTAGAAGGTATAGACTTTCAAATGAAATGGGAGTCACCCTAATTGACCATGTAATAAATCATGGCCTCTTGAGAGGCGCTAGGGAGCAGATCCAAAGTGTTACTAAGCCATTCCAAGAGTAATCAAGAGACAGCCTTAGAGTGGCAAGTTCTGTAAATGCCCAAACATTTTTGAGAATTGAAGTTTAAGAACACTGAGGTGGATGAACAAGTTTGTTTTCATTGGAATAAGAGCATGTCATTGTTAAACAATACCACCAACCACAAACGCCTGTGGAGATGTTGAGGCAGAAGAACTTATTTAACAAAACTCCTCATTGAAGAACTTTACGATAAACATGTATTTTTTTCATTAGTATATTTGTTTGTCTATAGCTGAGTATATTATAAACTCAATAGAGAACACACCTGTAGTTTTGATGATAGCATGTATTTTTCGTAAATGCATTACCAGAAAATATATATATCCTTTAACATGCATGTCATGTGACTCTGCCTTAAAGTCAGCATGAAACGGGAGTTGTGAAAGTCTTTTCTTCCCTACTGTAAACCCTACACTCAAAAAAAAAAAAAGATTTTTGATGCTGTTCACTTTATTTAAACAATTCATTTTGATTCAACACCATTGTATCAGGTTTCTGGTTTAAATGTGATTGATTCATGTTAAATTGACTTGAAACGGTCACTCTTTGACTTAACTTGATGTTTTCATATTGAAATAACATGTTTCAATCAAGTAACCTAACCAGGAGTTAATCAAACAGGACTTTTACTTCCCATCATGCTTTGCAAAGGGGCTGAGCTAAGAGAGTAAATGTTGAAATAAAGTGTTATTTTAAGCATTTTTTTAGCAAGATGAGAAAATGGAGTGTCTTTTTAATGGTTACTGTTCTATTATGTTGGTATTTAAAAGTTTCTATTATGTTAATGGTTTTGGGGTTACCATTGTGGAGAAGTGTTCCACTTGTGCTTGGGTTGAGGACCTGCTAACAAAAATTCATTTCATTTTAATAATGAAGTGATTGCTATGGTAGTGCTTTGGATAGTGTTTCCCAAAAGCATCACAAGCCTAAGTTGATCCTAGCTGCATTGGTGACAATGGATCTACGATCAGCTTAGAATATCATTATTTGCATAAATCAATTTAAACTCAAATCTAATTGAAACATCAAAATAAATATTCATTAAATTACCATAGCCATACATGAACAAGACATTAACTAGTTGGTATAACAAGGCAGAATTTTGTTGAATTAAAGTGTATTACCACAGTAACACAAACATTTTGATTCAACTAGTTGCAAAGAAGTTAGGTTGACGTATCAAAATCATGTTTAAACTACAAATGTATATTGTGTTCATATAAAATATTTAAAGCAATCCAAGTTTACTTAATTTGATTAGATGCATAATGGGTGCTACGATTAAATCATGTTCATTCAACAATTTATTTTTTTTAAATGTAATGATCAAAATAATTGATTGGTTTGAGTAGGGTAAACTTAAATTAAACAAATTAGTTCAAATTAACTTTTATGAGTATTTAAAACATTCTTTTTTATTTGAGTTTACAAAACTGATCATTTTAAGTAATCTGAACTGATTTTAAGAAACAATTGTTTCATTGTTTTGAGTTTTATAAACTTGTTTCTTTTAATTTAGACAAGCTTAAATTTAACTGAAACTGGGCTGGGATTTCTGTTTCCCAGCATGCTTTTCCATGACACTCGAAAGGGAAAGTAAATGATAAAATTAATTGTTATATAATGTTTTTGTGCAAGATTAATGTAAAGTGGGAGATTTAGTATTGTTTAATGTTTTGCTATGCTAATTTAGAAGAGTTTCTGTTATGTAGGTTTTTTGAGGGGTTACCATCATGGTGACCATGTGGAGCATGAGCTTGGATTAAGAACAGATAGATGTTAAATGTTCTATATTGTCGTACTGTGATGAAGACGAGCCCACCAGCTCGCCTTCGGGGAGGAAATGTGAGTCCGTGTGGGGATGTAAAAAAAAGGATGGCTCACTCGCAGAAGCAATTTTGTGCAAAGTGCAGTTTATTTACAGTGCCAAAAAGTTAGTCCACAGTGAAGAATATATACAAGTGTCCACAAAAATGACAAAAATACCAAAAACCAACAAAAAGGGAAAATAAACCAGAAAATAATCCAACAACGATATATACAAGCAATAAACAGGTATCCACAATATACAAAAAGGGTTTGGGTTTGGTAGCACCATGCACCACTCTTGCGTCGACAATTGCTATGCTATGCTGATGCTATCAAAACATTGTGGTACTAATTAGCATTTGCTGAATTAGCTCATTAAAGCTAGCCAAGTTTCCAAAACTAAAAATACTTAAGTTGAGATTACATGATATTTTAAGTTAAATATATGAATAAGCTTACTTTAATATTTTAAGTTAAGAGCAGTTAAAATGCATGAGTACAAAATTAAAATCTGCCACTTCTGCTTTATACCTAAACTTTGCATTTCTTAACTTAAAAACTTTGATGTAACTAATTACCTCAAATTTTTTGAGTTTTGTCATCTTATTTGGATTTACAGTGCTGTAACGTTTATCCAAGTGAAACAGCTTCTCGAACAAGAAAAAATGTAGAGCGAGACTTGATTTTGTCCATGGGGAATTGATTGGATTGTTGTGGTTTGCTATTGGCTGATATCATGTGAGTGACAGGTTGCCCCGCCCTCACGCCAGTAAACACGTCATCAGAGAAGACAAAAGATGTCACTGCAAGAGGGAGGGGAAGTTGTTTGATTAAAGATTGTGAGAGCACATGAATTTAAACAAAAGTAATGATGTGCACTGATAAATAATTTATAGGAAACACTGCAATATTCCATAAGAATTGTCCATTTTGATTTCATGGTGACTTAAAATATAAACCCTCAAAAAGCCTCGATGTTAACTGAACTTTAAGCATGTTAGAGGACACACAGCATTCATTCTGCCTCTTGCACCAAGCCTAAATGCCACACGTCACTGTAAAGCCAGACATTGATTCATTCAGCCCGGCAGGCCAACACATCTCACGTCAGCCCAATTAATAATTAGTTATTTCTTTGCTATGCCTTTCTCCCTATGAAAACAAGCTTCTTCTTGGTTTTGATGTCATCACATTTGTTATTTTTTCCCATGAAAAAGCAAAAGAAAACAAGCAAAAAGGTCTTACCAACGTGTCTGCTCTGGTCGCTCACTATGAAATCGATATGTTGCCTCTGATGCTTTTATTTGTCTGCATGAATCAAGATGTGTCCTCTGGTCAAAGGCCGGATGCGCAGCATTGCCAGAGACATCATCAATAATCACTGAATGGCAGCGTAAAGGTGAAATCATAATACCAAAGGGGAATAATCTCAGGGGAAGAGAGAGTGAGAGGCAGATAGAACATGCAAGGCACCATGGGATACGGTATAATTCCCACATTCTGAAGAAAGATAACATAGATTTTATTTTACAGGCGTGAGGTGTTTATTGATAACAATGGTAATGTATGAGCTTTTAAAATGTGACACTATGGTCCCTATTTTAATGATCTACAGTTTTTCTCAGTCGCTTTGGCACATTTCTCAGATCAGAACTGAAATTCTCAAAACTACTTGTTCAACCACCACATCATCTAGTCACTTGTGCACATCATAAAAACAGTTTCTCATTCTTTTGAACAAATTGCAAATGCTTTAGTACATTCAGGCAATTGATTATGTACAACTGTCTGCTATTTCCTACATTATCAATTGCTAATGTCATGTTGCTCAAAATGTATTATATGGTTCTCTGTTGAATAGTCTTACCCCTCAAAACATCTAGTCATTAGTTCATCGCACAAGTCATTAAATGCAAAATGGTTGACCTAGTTATCACAATGTGCATATACAAGTATATTATCTATACATTTCTATTAGGTTTTTGTAAATGTGTCCTGAATTGATGAATTTTGCAGGTGAATCCTGAATTTCAATAATGTAATCAGGGGAATGTAAAGCATTAGATCAACCAATGACCCAACCAGCTCTCTAAAACAGCTCAAAGATGCATGTCATGAATCTTCAACTGGAAAGCATATATAGACAGAGTACAACACAAGAGTTACAAGAGTTACAGGGTAGGGAGGCAAAACAGAGGAAGAGGTAGATGAAGCAAAGTGGGCGTAGGCACGTTTCTAGTGAAATAAGGACCACTATTGTAAACAATGTTCTCAATCATGACCTTACAATGGCTTATGCGTGTCTAAAGGTGCAGCTGAATGTTTGGAGAAAAACCTTTTTCTCAATCATTCAAGTATTTCATAAACATAACAGGTATGTATTTCAGCAATGTGCACTGCACTCTAATATGGTATGCATGCTATAATCTTAATTTTACAGTAGCATTTTTACACTTACAGTAGCATATTACACTTGCTTTACACTTACAGTATAGTAGGCTAAATGAACTTTATACAGATACATACTATATCACACACATACACATGAATATACAGGGTATGTATATAGTCTTGTCTTTTTCATTTATCACAAGGACATTTTACAGTAATTTGTTGACAGACCAACAGTAAATACAAAACTGTGAATCCTGTCCAGTGTTTTGCAATCAATCTCCCATATACAGTAATGTGTCCATTTGTACTGTTAAAACTGATATATGCCATACAGACAAAGTGCAGTCTTGTGCAGTTTCAATCACTGTTGTAAAAACTGTAGCCATAGTTTACATCTGAAATATTCATCACTGTTATATTGACAACATGGCTAAGCATTTTGACTATCTTGTTCGAGAACAATGACACAAGGACATTCTGATGGCACTGATATGTTTATTGACAAATACTTGCTTTTGAGAGATGAACTAAGGATTTTGAGCAGGTTACAGGCTTTTGCAGGTAATCCAATATGTTGTGCTGTTTGTACAAACTGTTTCGAGAAATGAACATACTGTTTTGCAAATTTTAAGGATAAATAAAGAAATGTGCCAAAGCAACTGAGAAAAACTGTAAGCACATGATCTGAAGCACATGGCGCAGGTGCACTTAGAGCATGTCCAAATCCTCTTTTGCTAGTTTAACAGTGGAAAAAATGGTCAGCACACCAGGCACATGGTCCAAAAGGGTTGTACCTAGTCTCTTAATGAGTCATGGGTGTGTTTTGGGCGTAACATGCAATAAACCAATCAGAGTATCATCTCCCATTCCCTTTAAAAGCCAGGTGCGCTTGCACCATGGCGCATGCGCTGTAGACGAGTCAGTTTAAATACATGTGTGTATTGCTACGATTGGTCAAATAATTAGCCAATTTCATTCATTACTGCACATAGGTAATTCTGATACATGCATTGACTATCCATTAAGACATTTTTATCTTTATGTACACAATAATATTATTTTACATTTTAATCCTTTTATTTTTAATATTTGGCATGTTTGTGTGCTGCTTCACGTCCATGTGTGTGTAACAAGCAGAGTGTACGCATGTTGTGCACCTGCCTATAGGCGCATATTATTACTAAAGTACCCTTTAAATAACAACAACAAAAAAATACTGCTCCATTGACTTTAGACCAGGTTTCAGTTGGTCAGTGGCGCAGTCGTTTTCTGTTGCCTCAAAATAGCAACACGCTAACAATGCGCCTGAACACACCTCGTTTTCAGACCAGCACGCCCATGGGTGAACAGATGGGCGTGAGTGCATTTGCTATTTAAAGGTGCAGTCCGTAAGTTTAGCCTCTTTGTTGCGAAGCTTTACGAATCTTTTGTTTCGAATCAGTGGTTCGGAGCATGTATCAAACTGCCAAAGTCACGTGATTTCAGTAAACGAGGCTTTGTTACGTCATAATTGTTTCAAAACATTTAAAAATTTCAATGGTTCATGTGACTTTGGCAGTTTGATACATGCTCCGAACCACTGATTCGAAACGCCCAGAAAGCTACTAAAGATTCGTAACGCTTCGAAGTTTCATGAAGCAGTATTTTGAAATCGGCCATCACTAGATATTGTTGAATGAAGTCTTTATTTATTTATTTATGTTTTTTTGGTGCACAAAAAGTATTCTTGTCACTTCATAACATTAAGGTTGAACCACTGTACTCACATTAACTGTTTTAAATATGTCTTTAGTAGCTTTCTGGGCATCTGAAAGTGTTAATTATCTTGTTGTCAATTGAGGCCTCACTGAGCCATCAGATTTCATCAAAAATATCTTAATTTGTGTTCTGAAGATGAACGAAGGTCTTACGGGTGTAGAACGACATGAGGGTGATTTTTGGGTGAACTAACCCTTTAAATTATTTTATCCCACTTAATATTAGATGCCTTTAATATGCACTTACATAAAAAAATATTAAGTACAATGTACTTATTGTGTTCATGTTAATTTGCAAAACTGCTATTGAGGTGGTTAGGTTAGGTGAGGTTAGGAACAGGTTTGGTGGTATGGGTAGTTAAGGGGTAAGGAAAGGGTTAGTCTCACGTAGCCAGACCTTCAGACTGACGGCAGAAGGTCTGGACCAGTGTTGGGTGTAACGCGTTATTAAGTTACTAATTACAGTTACTTATAATGTACTTGCGTTACATGCTGTAAATTAGTTCAACAGTTGTAAAAGTAAAAGTATTGTAATTGTATCATTACAATAATAAATGCACATAATATTTATTGACATAGACCTCATGTTTAATATGATAGTTTCGTCCTTACGTCTGTTGTTAGTCCCGAGAGCATTTACATTAGTCAATAAATATGTGGATCCGCAACCGATGTTAGCTTGACCTGACGAATGAGGGTAGAAATTTTGTTCAGCATGTCAGAGGCTCTGGGTTCTAATCTGCCCTCGTGTAATTTTTTATTTTTTTTTTTCATTAAAACCAAAGATGTTCATCAGTGATTGCATATCAAGAGCAGGGACAAGTTTATGTGTATTCTGTTTTGTGATTTCACTGGAAAGAATAGAGTCTCCGGCTGCAACAGCGTTAGCGATAGATTGAAGCGCTCGTCCGTGTGAAGACTGCGCAGTGTGCACGAGCGCCAAGAGCACACTGTTGCGCCACTGATCACAGCGGCAACGAGCACTCAACATGATTTCAGAAACAACACATCCCAGCGACAGATCGCCTATTATTTAACACAAACGAATAAATTGCTAATCATCTAGAGATGTTTTTTTTTTTTTTTGTATTAGTATACATCCGTGCCGCGAGATGTTTCAAAAAGTAGTGGGGACAATATCGAACCTGGCAAAAAGTGGTGGAGACAGTCCCACCCGCAAATTACGCCTATGGTTCAAATACACACACAGCTATGTCAAAATGACCGTTTTGGCGTATATTCGCGTTGGTTATGTGAATGTGAACAGCATGTGTAACAGCATATTGTCTCCGTCCATAAGGTCTTAGTGACAGCAGCCTTTAAAACATGCTACTGTCTGCTATTGGCTGTCTGTATTATAAATGATAATCAAACAACAAAAGAAAAGCTTTAATAAGGATTAATCTATATTTAATTTATACAGTTACGACTATGCAGAATTATTTTATATTTGATTATTCATTTCTGTGGTATTTTTACTTAATACTAGTAGACCTACCTGGAAAAAAATATATGCATTGTTTTATTTGTATTTTTATATTTTCCTTTCTATTGTCTATCTGGTCGAGGTATAAAGGGATTTTAAAGGATTAGTTCACTTTCATATAAAATTTTCCTGATAATTTACTCACCCCCATGTCATCCAAGATGTTCATGTCTTCCTTTCTTCAGTCAAAAAGAAATTAAGGTTTTTGATGAAAACATTCCAGGATTTTCTCCTTATAGTGGACTTGAGTGGTCTCCAAACGGTTGAAGGTCAAAATTATAGTTTCAGTGCAGCTTCAAAGGGCTTTGCACAATACCAGACGAGGAATAAGGGTCTTATCTAGCGAAACGATCGGCCATTTTCGAAAAAAATGTAAATGTATATGCTTAATATAAACAAATGATCGCCTTCCAAGTGCTTCGCCAAAACCGTACTTTCGTATTCTCCAAAAAGCTTACGCTGTATGTCCTACGCCTTCTCTATTCTACTTACGGAACGAACGCAGCGCCAGTTAAATTTTTTCCATAAGTAGAATAGGGAAGGCGTAGGACATACAGCTTTTTGAAGAATACGAAAGTACGGTTTTGGCGGAAGCACTTGGAAGGCGATCATTTGTTTATATTGAAAATGACCGATCGTTTCGCTAGATAAGACCCTTATTCCTCGTCTGGTATCGTTTAAAGCCCTTTGAAGCTGCACTGAAACTATAATTTTGACCTTCAACCATCTGGAGTCCATTGAAGTCCACTATAAGGAGAATAATCCTGGAATGTTTTCATCGAAAACCTTAATTTCTTTTCGGCTGAAGAAAGAAAGACATGAACATCTTGGATGACATGGGGGTGAGTAAATTATCAGGAAAATTTTATATGAAAGTGAACTAATCCTTTAAGAAGTAATTAGTAAGTTACTTATTGAGTAATTAAATTACTTTTCAGACAGAGTAATTAGAAAAGTATTTTAAATACAACATTGATGATGTAATTAGTAATTAATACATTTTTTGAAGTAACTTACCCAACACTGGTCTGGACTCTATCGCAGCTTTCATTGGCCAAGGACCGCCCAAAAGGATGTCCGCATCATGTTTACGGGCATGAAAATGTAAAGTCAATGTCCCTACAATAACAGACCGGCGTGCATCTAAAAAATTATTAATTCAAGAACGTTGTTCATGTTTACAGCAACAATGGAGCCGCGAACTTCACATACTTTTGAAAATCCAGCGTTTAGTTGATCCTGGTAAGCGCTTGTAAACACGACCGCGTTCTTCTTCTATGAGGGGGTTTAACATCACGGCATTTGTTTCCAGGCAGACCGTTAAAGAACGCGACACACTGTTAATCTCCTGGACATCCTGTATAATTCAACCAACCAGATGACGACTTCGAAACTACTGAAGTGTTTCCAGTTAAGTGTGCCATATGCATTACACTATATACCCTTTCCTAGTCTCAGCCTCAGACGTCACGCCCACGGACCATTGGCTGAACGTCTGAGGCTGAGACTAGAAAAGGGTAAACAGTGTAATTATAGATATAATTACATGCAGGTATTTTTTAAATGTAAATATAACATAAAAAAGTTTGTCCAGTAAGTACATTGTATCAAATTGATTAATACATACTAGTTATAGATGCTTTAACATGTTGAAATCCACTCCACAGAAGTCTCATGATTCCATCTGGGTCTGGTTAAGCATTTTGTGATATTAGGATCAACGTAAACTCATTTTTCTTCAAAGGTTGTTGATAGTGTCTGTTTGAAACAGCACATGCTGGACATTTGCAATTATCTTTGTTTCTTTTCTTCTTTGGAGAGGCGTTTATTTTCAAATGCAGGTTTCACATTTTGATTTATTTATTTTTTTTCTCCTGTTGGCCAAAATGGCACAATTATGAAAAACATTCAAAGAGTAGATGCTGTTTTCTGTATAGTTCTGCAGTATATAATTTTAACCACCAAATAACAGTGATTCTCACTAAAATATTTGCTCTTTGTGAGAACCGAGCATTTCAAAGAAAATCTCACATATATCAGCAGCTCTGTCACAAGGTTATCTTGAAGGTCTTGTATCCACTTTTGAAATTGTAGCATTTAGGAAGTTTGTCTCAAATATAGCAATTGGGCTGTAGGGGTACAAAAGCACTCCCTCCAGTAGATGGCGATGTGAGTCTGGTGCTGCTGGGGGTCAGTAACATCATGTGGCCTGAGCAGTGGCCATTGAAATAGTCAAATACTTCAAAAACAATTCTTCATTATTGCACCAACCGAATATTTCATCATGTAAAAAGAGCTCCAAACAGTATTTGAACACTTAAAAATGTATATCACTACATTAGATACGAATGCTGGTAGAGGATTTCATAGAAGTAACTTCACTTTTATCATTTAAACTCTAACTAAATGTGTAATAGGTCTATATTTTAAATAAAAGGTTCCGTCTTTAAAATAAATGTCGCTAGATTTGATGTTTTGGTGACACATTACAATAAGTTTCCATTTGTTAACATTGTTTAACTACATTAATTAACGTGAACTAACAATGAATAATACTTATACATTATTAAAATCAAAAGTTGCACCTGTTAATAATATCCAAAGGACCTGAGCTAACATGAACTAACAATAAATAGAATTTTATTAATTAACGTTAACAAAGATGAATAAATACTGTAACAAATGTATTGATCATTGTTAGTTAATGCATCACCTAACAAGGACCTTATTGTATAATGTTACCATTGTAGGGTTAAACCATTAAAATATAGTTTTGGGGCCACTATAATCTTGAAATTCAAACTAAAATAGAGACTCCAAAGGACAAAAAAGTCTAGTTTTTATGCACATTTTAATATGCAAAACGTCCATTATTCATAGGTGTTCTCTCCACAGATTTTATGAATTATGCAATAACCGTTTAAAACATGATTTACTTGGACAGAAACACAGATGACGGCTTTGGTTTCTCTCACGTCAAAAATCTCATTTGCAAGTGTAATAACATTAAAGAGTTTGCTGCAATCATCACGTTATCCTATTAATTATTAAAATTAGGGCTCCCAGGGTTCTCCCATTAATCACTGTTGGCTTGAACTGGAGTCTGTCAAGACACTCTAATCATTTCAACAGCGAATAATTATCATTCGGAATGTACGGCGGCAAAACGCTCAGTGTGAGCGGAGATCGGTGTAGCGGCAGTGATATCCTGTAAGGGCCCAGTGGACCTGTTGAATACTCTCCAGAGAATGAAGAATAGCATTTCAACATGCACGCATGGCTGAATCCTCATTCCTTCCGAATGTGTCATCAACTTGTCATTTGAAGACAAAACATGTAGAATTGCTCTTTGTGAGTGGATGTTCAGTATGAGAGCTCCCCCTCTGCGTGTAGTGAATTGTGCATGCATGTAAGCCAGAAAGGCAGAGCTTCCAGTTCCCCTTGTGTCATTCAGGGGACAAGGATACAATATAGTGTTCATGACACAGGCCCTGTTTCGAGGGGCTCGGGCCTTCGGCGGGGAGCGTATGAGCGAGCGGAATCTTAACGCAGAAGTCTTTGTCTTTTTGTTGCTCACTGTGGAGATTCAAATTCAAATGGATGCGAGCAGTGAATCGACTGTTGACACGTTGGAAGTCTCACACGCCCCTTTCCCCCTCCCCTTCAGAAAGCCACACACCCCCCATGATTAAGGCTAATTACAATGACGAATGCACTCCTGTGAGAAAGCATCTCAATCCGGTAGTTGTCCATGCGTGAAGTCTTTTTTGCTGCCTCCGGCTCGCTGTGATCCAAATGCTAAAAGAACAGAGGCTAGAATGGCATGGTCTTGGACACCAAGGTTTTCTGCCAAGGGAAAAATGCAAATCACCTGAAAAAAATGATGGAATATTGTATTTTAGGGACAGACAGAAGTAGCCATTGACAGCTTGTTACTTGATTATAATCAGAAATGTTTCTTGAGCAGCAAATCTTCATATTAGAATGATTTCTGAAGGATCACGTGACACTGAGGACTGCAGTAATGATGCTGAAAATACAGCTTTGATCACAGAAATACATTTTATTACTGTATTTTTGATTAATAATGCAGCCTTGGTGGGACACTTTCAAAACACTATAAAAAAAATTGGGTAACACTTTACTTAAAGCCTTTATGCATTATAAAATATGAATGCATTGATTATGCTTTGTAATACAGCTTATAATGCATTTTATGACCCCATGAATAATTGTAACCACAGTTATAATACATTATACTTATGTTACACCTTTAGAAAGTATAATGCATTAAAACACATGACAAACAATCAATTTCAGATGTAACAAGTAATTGTACATATTTTAAGACATTGGCTACAATTTTTTTTATGAAAAGATATAATGCATTATAACATACATTATGAATACCTTTATAATGCATTATACATAAAGGCTTTAAGTAAAGTGTTACCTGTATGGTTTCCAAACTTTTGACAAGTACTGTATAAGTGATCTGATCATCTCTTCACTACTGCTTTTTAGTTTTCAGACAAATTAGAAATGTTCTGTTAATTTTTTAATTAATTTAATCGATTCTCATTTGCTACTTAAATCATCAAATATTAGATTAAACTACCTCAGAATCAACTTTACACTGCTGCCCGCAATCACGTCAATGTTCAGACAAATTTCCACATGCACCTTGAAAAGCGGATGTTTAGGAAAGTGCTGCGGCATGTTTTTGTGCCATCTAGTGGTTTAGAGGAAAATAAAATCAAAGGCGCCTTTTGCCCCGCGGCACCTTTAGCCACACTGTACCCTATAAATTATCACTATCAATAATTATTTATTTTTCCTAAAGTTTAATATAACATCTGTTTAACTTATAACACGAAAGTAAGGTTAATAATATAACTTAGATTACACATTTTTCAGTTTTACTCAAATTAGGGTGATGCAAAAATGAGTACACCCCACAACAAAAACTACTACATCTAGTACTTTGTATGGCCTCCATGATTTTTAATGACAGCACCAAGTCTTCTAGGCATGAAATGAACAAGTTGGTGACATTTTGCAACATCTATCTTTTTCCATTCTTCAAGAATGAGCTCTTTTAGAGACTGGACACTGGATGGAGAGTGATGCTCAACTCGTCTCTTCAGAATTCCCCGTAGGTGTTCGATTGGGTTCAGATCAGGAGCCACTGAATCACTTTCACCCTGTTCTTCTTCAGAAATCCAACAGTGGCCTTAGATGTGTGTTTAGGATCATTGTCATGTTGGAAAAGTGCACAACGACCAAGGGCACAGAGTGATGGTAGCATCTTCTCTTTCAGTACAGAGCAGTGCATCTGTGAATTCATGATGCCATCAATGAAATGCAGCTCCCTGACACCAGCAGCACTCATGCAGCCCCACATAAGGACACTGACACCACCATGTTTCACTGTTGGCACCATGCATTTTTCTTTGTATTCCTCACCATACAGTTTTGAAGCCATCAGTTCCAAAAACATTTATCTTGGTCTCATCACTCCAGACTATAGAGTCCCAGTAGTCTTTATCTTTGTCAGCATGGGCCCTGGCAAACTCTAGGCGGGCTTTTTTTTGTGCCTGGGCTTTAGGAGAGGCATCTTTCATGGACGGCACCCATGCATGCCATTCCTCTGCAGTGTACGGTGTATTGTGTCTTGTTAAATTAGACATTTGTAGTCTAAAATTTAGCTTTGCTCCAGAGACTTTCAGTGGGGTGTACTCATTTTTGCATCACCCTAATTTGAGTAAAACTGAAAATTTTGTTCTCTAAGATATATTATTATCGTTACTTTAATGTTATAAGTTAAACAGATGTTATATTAAACTTAGTCTTGTCAACATTTTGGAAATTGTTTTTGTGTTCATTGAGATATTGTTTAAAATGCTACTTTTCAAAGGGGGTGTACTCATTTACGCTGAGCACTGTACATATATTATACATTCTTCATATTATGATTGATATATAGGCTACATAATTCCCATCCATTTTCCAAACCGCTTATATGGTCGTAAGGGTGCTGGAGCCCAGCGTCTCGGATAGTAGGGTACAACAGGGCTAAAGGCACACCTTAAGAAAAAAAATGTGCTTTTCACTACTCTCAAAGTGTAATTGCAGATAAAATATATATGTTTGTATTGAACATTGATAGAGCAACAGATTTTGTGTGAAAAAATATCATAAGAATGGTTCATTTTGTTTAAAAATCTTATAAATGTATGAGGTGGCGAGGGGGGCATTTACTCCACAGACACACGGGGTAAAGCCAGCATGGGGCAAAAGACACACAGTATTGATATACAAATACTTTAGCTAAAATAATATATTTTTAATAATGTCTAGGTTAATACTTGTTCAAAAGAATCACTTTAGCAAAGTTTGTACTTGTTTATTTTGATAAAAGGATTTTTGTTCAGTAAATATACTTTCATTAAAATGTTAATATAAAAATATATTTTAAAAATACAGAAATAAAATTATTTTAAAAAGAAAAGATTCTAAAAGCATTGAAGGAGATCCCATAATATTTAATAGAGATTTACTGAAGTAACAATAAATGATATTTTATTATATGATATGATTAATATCATATTTTTAAATATGATTGTTTCATTATAAATACGGATATTATATCTAAGGTGGATACCCAATTTGATATATGATATTTACCATCTGAATCTAACCATGTCATGTCAACAAATGGAAAAGTCAGCCAACTCTTTATTATCATGTTAATTACTATGCCTTTCGTCCCAACAGCAGGTGCACCTTTTACCCTAAATACCATACTTTTACATATTCTTCTGTTATTGAAAAGCTGTTGCTTGAATTACCTTGAACAAAACATTTATGAAAATCATTAAGAAAACATTTGTCTGAAAATACAAACATTAATTTAATCGATTCTCATTTGCTACTTAAATCATCAAATATTAGATTAAACTACCTCAGAATCAACTTTACACTGCTGCCCGCAATCACGTCAATGTTCAGACAAATTTCCACATGCACCTTGAAAAGCGGATGTTTAGGAAAGTGCTGCGGCATGTTATTGTGCCATCTAGTGGTTTAGAGGAAAATAAAATCAAAGGCGCCTTTTGCCCCGCGGCACCTTTAGCCACACTGTACCCTATAAATTATCACTATCAATAATTATTTATTTTTCCTAAAGTCTGCAATCAAAAGATATAAATACAAAACATCTCATCAAAAATGTCTCATCTATGCTATGCTGTACACATTCATTTTATAGCTCTACACTTTCAGTATGTCTGTTTTTCTTTTCCACGTTTCTACGAGGAAGATCTGAGTAGTTGATACTCAATCTAAGAACTCAGCCGAGTCTCCTGAGCTACAAAAGAGCAACTTTCCACACCATGCAATCCTTCTGCAGGTGAGACAGGCCTTCTCCATGGAATGGGACTCAAGCTTATGTCAACACCACATAGCAAACCTTTCATGTACAATGTCAAATGCAGGAATGTACAGGTATGCATTTTGTTGTCTTCAGGGCACCTGATGTTGCTGCCGAGATACAATATAAAGATGCTTCAAGGACAGGCGAGGAAAAAATAACATGTCAAGCGCATAGATGCAAGAGCAACTATGATTGCAGGTCAGGGGTCTGATGCTGAAGATTTTTTAATATATCTTGTTTTAGGTGATGACACTCGTGTGTGTGTGTGTGTGTGTGTGTGTGTGTGTGTGATCAAAGGCATGTGAATGTGTGTATTTTCTCTGTTTCATGCAGTGTCTCTCAGTAGTCAGCATGCGTGTACAAATGTGCACATGTGTAGGGGGGTCTCTACCCGCATCGAACCTGAACGATTCCTCCTGTCCTAGTGACCCAACCTTCCCCAGGGTCACGTCTCCACTGACGGAGATCAGATTACCTGGAATCCTTCAGAAGTCTCCTCCGAGCCAAGCTTCCCTGCTGATACACCGGGGAATCCCTGGCAGAAAACACGTTAACATGGTGCGGTGGGCAGACGCCCCCTTCGTAAATCACGTCTTCTGCGGGAGGGGAAAGCTTGAAGGTCAAACCTTTTCAGCACTCGCAAATTATTTCAATCCTCGGCGGAGAGTTTTCATTACAGCTGCCTGCTCATCTGAATAAACACGGCAGCCTGCTACGTTCCTTGGAAGTTGGCACCTTCACTTCCTCAGGATCAGCGATTCCATAACAGAGAGGACATCAAACAAGATCTTGTCCAATTTCATGTTTTCAGGAGCGTGCGACTTTTGTACAATAGGAGATCCCTCTGAATAGAGTTAGAAAATGCTGTGTTCGGCTTTGTGAGACGAGTGACAGACAGGAAGAGACACAAACTCAAATAACATAGAAAATGTGTTCTGATCAAGCTAAAAGTGTGCTTAGAATGAAATACTGGTGTACTGCTGACTGCAAACTCCACAGTACTTTATATTTTATATTAGGTGTCTTTACACTTACAAAAAAAAATTTATGTACAATGTACTTATTGTGTTGACGTTGTATTGCAAAACTCTTGTGCTGCTATAGAGGTGGATACGGGTAAGGTTAGGGCAAGAATTGGTGGTATGGGTAGGTTTAAGGGTGGGTTAAGGGGTAGTTGTAGGGTCAACAGTGTAATTACAGAGATTAATTAAAGATGTAATTACATTCAGGTAATTTTATATGTAAATACAACATAAAATCATGCATGTACACAGTAAGTGCATTGTAAAATAATTAATTTAAATGTTAGTAAAGACACTTAAAAAGCTCCTATTATTCTCATTTACAGGTCTTTAATTTTGTTTATGGTGTCTACAGATATGTTTACATCATTTAATGTTAAAAATACATTCTTGTAATTTGCATTGTTGCAGCACCTGTTTTCACCCTCTGTTTGAAAGCTTTGTTTTACTTTGGGTTTCTTTAAAACCTGCCTTCCGAAAAGCACAGTCTGCTCTGATTGGTCAGTCAGTCCTAGTCTGTTGTGATTGGTCTACCATTTTGAGAGTGTGTCGGCGATGTATTGGCCCTTACCATAACCAGCCAGTATCAGCTTTGGAGGCTTATGATTTTGTAAACACTACTGTAATACACTAATTATGGCGTCAGATTTGCTGTGTCAGCTCGAGCCTGAGTCCGACAGTCAAGAAGAACAAGCTGATCAACCTGGACTACCTTCGCAAGCATGATGGTCACACTTGATATTAGACATTTCACAGTGGTAATTCTTTTTTCACTGTAAAACATTTCCAGCTGGTTAAACTTAGAAATTAAAGTTCTCCTAAAAATGTGAGTGAACTCAACTAAACTTAATCAGCTCAACTTGAAGATAACCTTTGTTTCAACTCACAAATAGTCAAGACAATGGATTACTTTAAGTTTAATTTTTAAAAACTTATAAACTTGAGTTCAAAACCCAAAACTTGTCATGACAATTGGAGAAGAAATAAGTTCAAATAACTTAATGGTGCTGTAATGCTTTACTACATTTAGATGTGATGTTGTAACTGTGTCATTTATAACATTAGACTTGCATCGAGATGGAAAGCAGTCGATAGAAAAATGGTGAGAACACAACAAAAGGTTTTGTTTGTACTGCTGAGGAACAGTGTTTAAAAAAAGACAAAGGGGGTGGGGGGGGTCGATTCGCGGTGGAAAAAACAGCATGCCCTGAATCTAAACCCCACTTTTTTTTCACTACTAACGCAACTCAATCAGGCCTTGCTTTGTGTGTGTGTGTGTGTGTGTGTGTGTGTGTATGCCTTGGGTGGGAATTATTTAAATGAGGAATATTGTGACATGTTCATTCATGGAAGAAAACTCAAGACTACAATGAAAGCGTTTCAGGGAGTTCAGAAACAGTGACACTGATATAGAAATGAACTCCCACTGGAGGGACTTTGTGCTTTATAACTTTGCAGAACTTTTTCATGCACAAACAGCAACATTACACACTAAAGAAAGATGAACATGGAAAAAACCATAATAGGACCCCTTTAAAATAAAGTGGGACTGTATTTTCTGTTTACTGTAAGCTAATTTCTAAAGATAAAGAATGGTGTTTTTCACAGTTATTACTAACACAGTTACTAACAGTTTCCCTTTCAACTTTCATCAGTGTCACATGGTTCTCCATGCATAGATGACATTCCAATTAACACAAATTCATAGTGATTAGTACCTAAGAATAACTGGGGGAAAAAAAGCACTTGACAAGCAAATCCTCATGTCCCCAATCATGTTTCCTGTTTCCTTTTGTGTTCCTACAAAATATTTCACCTCTGATCTGTAAAATAAAATAATAAAATAAACTCTTATTTTATTTTATTTTATTTATTTTACAGTGGACATTAGTTCATGCCTAACAACTGAAATTCTAGTGCTAACAGATTAAAATAGATTAAAATATCCAAAAACCACTAGAACAGTGTTATATATTTTGTTCACTTGTGTACTTTGTACTACATGTACTACATTGTGTACTACATTATCCCAAATGTTTCCAAGAATGTTTAAATTCAGAGAAATAAGCAGTTTTAACCGGGATATGGACGTGTCCGTGCGTCACATATCAATGGCATCATACCCGAGTTACCCTCGATTTATTTTGTAGAAACCATGGGAACACCAAAGACACTTTAATATATTATATACATATTTCATTAGACAAGGGAACTACTGTTTGGATACATTCATTGATAGAAAACTAATCATGTTATATGGCTCAACACAGTAAGTCTTATTGTTTAAATCTTGTTTTCTTGATTTACCGTGAGTACCATGTTTTACCATCACTTATATTGATCTAGCTTACTGCAGTGTGCAACTAATGTGTCTCATAGAAGCTGCCGAGCGAACGCACAGAGTAGCATTATAACAACTTTTAACACACAAATGTATCTAATATGATAAAACAGCGCTGTGTTACCCCACATACGAATGACAGAAAAAAGCGGAAGCGGCAACTGTGGCATAATAAAAGCTCTGCTGCTCTCGAGCCATGTGTCGCGCTCGTTTCTCATTAACAATCGCTCCAGCAGCCTCGTTCTGCTCCAACACCCTGCTTCGTACTACAGTAATGTTAATAAATCTTTAATACATTAGCTCATCCATGAATATGATTTCTGCCCGAGTCCCGTCGGATACTTTCCACCGGCTGTAGACGTGAAGTCAAATCAAGGCGTCATCAAGCTACATCTTTGTTTTGAATATGCAACCTCTAGTGGTGAAAAATTACATATTGTGCCTTTTATTAGAAAATTTTACTTTTTTAAAGTAGCTTAAAAATTATGTACTTTTACTTGAGTACATTTTAAGTGATGTATCTGTACTTTTACTCCGCTGTTTTCCCTCAGTTTGTGGTCGTTACGCTTGTTTTAATATTATTTTTATCCATCAAAGTGATTGGCTAGGGAGAGAGTATTCGGTCTCGTGACTCCGGTCAAATCAAATTGTGCATAGAAAACTTTAACCACAGCTGTAGATGGCGCCAACTGCTGTTAATCGCTGCTGTGGAAGCACAACATCCTTCGAGCATCAACACAATCAAGATATCAGCATCTTCATCTAATTTGAAGAAACATAAGGTCAATTTCGGATTTCTGCTTACAAAATGATCTGTATATAGGCTATATCTGTAAGCTCAAACGTCGCTCTAGGGTAGGCAAAACACTGTCGTGTCCCGGCCGCTTCACACGATCTTTAAGATGCATGTGAAAGACTGGAAATTTTGTTTATTGGTAAACTTGCACTAAAATAAAAGCAAACAGCTTGTAAAAAAACAAAAACAATCAAACAAAAAAAACAGCTACAAATGCAAATTCTGTATTATATCATATAATAAGTGTATTCTATGTACAGGCCTGGAGTGGCCTTCGGAAGATTCGTGAGAATTCCCAGAAGTACCACTTCAACATAAAGGCAGTTTCACTAGTTCATTTTCAATGAGACACACACAGAAAACGACACTATTCTAGTAGCGGTGAAGTGACGGTGTGCCATACCCAAAATCTCATTGCTTGCGCGTGCACAGCTCTTCATAGCGTTTATAAATATTACAAACAGTAGTGGCTCCTGACTGTAAATTTAGGTAGGGCAGATTCTGGGTCTTAGCTCTAGTTTATGATAAACATTTTTTGTAAGCTTTATATTCTAATTGCCAATTGCAGAACTCTTTTGGCAGAGGTTGCGTTATTCAGCCTGAGGGTGGCGCTCTAATGTTTATTGGCAGGCTTTAAGTACACATGACACATGCATAGAATTAATTTAATGTAGCACTTATTGCCTCCGAATGTTGTTTTAAAATATTACAAGTTGTGGAGGAATTCCAGTGAGGAAAAGAAAGTCATGTCTATTCTCAGAACAAACATAAAACAAACACAACAGTACTATATACAGGCTATTCACGTGAGCATGTTTAAACTAAATTATTTATACTTTCATTAATTTGATACGCTAGTCTACATATGAACAGACATACCAACTAGTTACTGACCTGATGCAGACTAATACACACACAGCTGAAGCGAACTGATATCATTTTGGTCTGGAACAAGGTTTACACAAGCTATTATGAAAATAAGCGGGGCAGTCTGAAATCTGCCCCAGTGGCTCCCAATTAGAAAGTGCTGCAGTTCCATTTTTCACCACAGATTTACATTGGAAAACTGTGGGGCGCTGTAGAGCTGGGGAGGGCTCAGGTACCCGTTGCCCCGCTTAGTAGCCTATATACATGCCTGCTGAAGCCATACGTTAAATTTTAAGATATCCTGCTCACTTTATCCCTTAAAATAGTCTAGAAAATTCAAAAAATATTTGTTGCAGAATGCTGCACACATTTACAATTTATTATTGATTCAGCTTATATAGAGATCTATGTTTTAGATGAATATTTTGGTGGGGCTCTGTCTCACCTGCCCTTACAGACGAGCCGCGGCTGATTATAAATATTAATATATAGCGTATATAAATATTACCAAAGTCCCTTTAAGATAAGTAATTTCACTCGGCGGCCATCTTTGAAACACCTCTCGGACATGCAAGTGCAGCTCCTATCTCCTTGAAAGGGGAAACATCAAATTCTCCAAAGCTGTTCACCAAGCTTTCAATTAAATTTCATATTTGAAATCACCAAATCACCAATTTTGTTTCTAAACAATCAAATCATGACAAAAAAAACATGTTATTTTTCAGGCTGGATCAAGCTAAAGCACATGCGCAGTCCTAAGCACGAGTGTCTTAAGAAGCGCATGTCTGAGTTTCTAACGGCAGCTGCAGTGACGAGATGACTACCAATTGGTGATTGGCTCTTATTTAGAAGGCGGGACTTATTCCGCCATATTGCCTGTTGCACTTTCTCCCATTCATAATAATACGAGAGCCCTGTCCCAAATGGCACACTTCTATGCACCTTCGGTCTTGTGGACTTACAATGGCTGCCGCGTGCGCGTGTCCGTTAAGTTCACGAGACCGTAGGGCGTCCCATTTGTCAATTTTAGGCTTCAGAAGGGTGCTCGCGAGCGGCCGATATGCGCCATCGATGCACACTTTTGCTGAGCCCGCACTGGTGCGAGCTCCGCGGCAGACTTCTTCCCGACAGTCAAAGCGACGTTGCGTCACGAAAGTGCGGACTCGTAGGAAGGCCGTGAGTGTTTAGGGTGCCATTTGGGACAGGGCCGAGTTCACCGTGCCACCGTCTTTATGTATATCTTTGATATTACTCACGCAATAAGGTGAGCCACATGACTTCTCCCCCGCTTTCTCTCACACATAGCTACACAACATAAGCCTATCTTTCAGAAGCGTGTTGGGCTTTAAAACTCATAGTCATCACCAGCAGTAAAAGTCGTTATCTTTTGTATTCATGTCCAGTTTTATTCGTTCTGATGACATTTTTGGATGTGCATCAGGGTGTTGCATGTAGACTAATCATACTGCTGCCCTAATGGTGGGGCGGGGGTGGGAGTTGCACTAGGTAGAATGAAGTAAAGTTCATTTAGATTTAGAATAACTAATGGGGTGATAACTTGTTGATATACACTACCAGTCAAAAGTTTGGAAACATTACTATTTTTTATGCTTTTGAACAAATTCTCTTATGCTCATTAAGGCTGCATTTATTTCATAATAAATACAGAAAAAACAGTAATATTGTGAAATATTATTACAATTTAAAATTATGGTTTTCTATTTTAATATACTTTAAAATATAATTTATTCCCGTGATGGCAAAGCTGAATTTTCAGCATCATTACTCCAGTCTTCAGTGTCACATGATCCTTCAGAAATCATTGTAATATGCTGATTTGATACTCAGTTATTATCAATGTTTGAAACAGTTGTGTTGCTTAATATTTTTTTGGAACCTGCGATACTTTTTTCAGGATTCATTGATGAATAAAAGGTTAAAAAGAACAGCATTTATTCAAAATATAAATCTTTTCTTACAATATAAATCTTTACTATCACTTTATCAATTTAACACATCCGTGCTGAATAAAAGTATTGATTTCTTTCAAAAAAAAGAAAGAAAAAAAATTACTGACCCCAAACTTTTGAACGGTAGTGTATATTGTTATAAAAGATTTCTATTTTAAATAAATGCTGATATTTTTTAACTTTTTATTCATCAAAGAATCCTGAAAAAGTATCACAGGTTATAAAATAATATTAAGCAGCATTAAGCAACTGTTTCCAACATTGATAATAAATCAGCATATTAGAATGATTTCTGAAGGATCATGTGACACTGAAGACTGGAGTAATGATGCTGAAAATTCAGTTTTGCATCACAGAAATAAATCATATTTTAAAGTATATTAAAATAGAAAACCATAATTTTAAATTGTAATAATATTTCACAATATTATTGTTTTTTCTGTATTTATTATGAAATAAATGCAGCCTTAATGAGCATAAGAGACTTTGTTCAAAAACATTAAAAATAGTAATGTTTCCAAACTTTTGACCGGTAGTGTAAGTGCAATAATTCCAAACAAATGTCCAAAAAACAAACAAAAAAAACATTTCTTTCTTGCTGCCCTGCTGTGCTGCAGCCCTAGGCGGCTGCCTAGTTCGCCTATAGGCACGCGCCGACCCTGAGGCTAGCCTATGTACAGGGCCTGGAATTTGGTGTGAGGTTGCCGCAAGTGTCATGTTCAAAATGCGGGGAATTCCCATTTCCATTAATTTACTTCAGCACATAGAGAGATGCGGGATCTGCACTGCCTTCTCTCCCACTCGAATCGTGCAGCAGTTGGCAGCTCAATGATCTTTGATGAGATTAGTATGAGGGCGCGATGTGAACTGTGAAAAAGTGTGTTGGGGATATTCTAAAATGCTTAATGTGGAAAAACAGCCAATGTACTGAAATTGGAAGTCCAAATTCAATATGCACCTTATTGATGACCCATGGTTTTATACTGCATGTCAGCGCTAGATGTGATAAAAAAAAAAAAAGTACAGCTCGTTAATAAGCAACATTTTTTGTTTGATCCATTTCATACAATCTTCCTTCATTTAACATGTGCACCTGCACATTTTTTATTTTTTTTTGTTCCAGTTGTGGACACTGCCGATAGTGCAGCTTATTCACCAAGACCGCCGCAGCCCTGTAAAGAGACGTGCATTCATGTTTTTTTTTTCTTTTGAAAAAGTTTCCACAGAAATACGTCCACATTAAATACAAAATTTTGCTTACAAATTATATTATCAGCATAACAATTTGAGTATGTAGCTGTGTGAAAGGTAGGGGATGATATAAATATTACATATTTTAACATGATTTTTCTAAAAACTTATGAATGGATAATCAAGTAAACCTATGTTGCTTCAGTCCAGTAAGTGATTGGTTTGAAATAAGTTGTTCTTATGTTTACTCAATTAAGTAAAGATTTCACAGCAAAAAGACACGTGAACCATGACCTGAAGGGGGATGTTTACAATTATACTAAAAGGCCTTTTACTTGACTATCAGTCATATGATAGAAGGCATGTAGATTGTGTATAACAGGATTTTCAGCAAAGTTTTGATCATGTTGATCATTTAGAGGCTTTAGAAATTCATGCATCAAATATGATGCAGTAGGCTTTATAGGGTTAAGTATATTCTTTAAAAAAAAAAAAACATAAATTTGGGGAAACTGAAATTGCTTAGCATTTCCTCATCTTCTAGGTGGGCCCAGGGTAGCTGAGCTTATGATTGGGTGGGCCAGACTCACCCCAGGCCCCCTGTAGAGTCGGGCCTTGTCAAATATGTGAAAAAACTCACTCAAAAAAGACCAAAAAACCCTTTAGAGGGTAGAACAAAGCACAGGGGAAATATTTAGCCCCGTCACGTCTGAATTATTCCTCTATCCTCTGAGGTATTGAGGGTCCTGCATTATAGTTTTTCAGCCATCACACGTTGGAAATGAGTGTTATAATGTAAGAACATTATGTGGCTGGAGCAGCAGTAGTTCGGCAGACATCATTTGTTGTGTTACATTAAAAATAGAGGAGTGAAGCTATAATAGGCAGTGCTGCGTCGGTGGCTACCAGCCACTGAAAAATAATCCCTCCGGTTACGCTTCTCTACTCTAATGTCCATGAAATTTCTATGAAAGGGCACATGAGGGTAGATGGTAAATGTGCCAACTAGAAGGTCAAGAATGGAGACAGTAGGTCCCTCCTCTGGCAGTCATTCTGGCCCTGAGTGAAAATCTGGCAATTTATTTTTTTCCCTTCCTTTTCTGTCTATTCTCTGAAGTGGAACATAGCGATGATACAAATGTGTCTCTCTTATATGAAGACATTTTATGGATTGACGGCTGCCTTTGGGACCTGACTGGTCACTTTTTCAATCTACAGGCTTGCTAATCACTACAAACAAGTTCTCTCTTTAATAGATAAACAGGTTATTTTACTTTGTAATTGGTGTATTTTCATGTGAAACAGGCTATTTGACTGGAAAAATGTAGGATAGGATTGAATTTATCTATTAATTGGTAGGTTGTTAAGGTGTGGCCACATTTACTGTTGCTCATCAAAATTTTGTGGACGAAAATCCAATCATTCCTGTAGTAATCTGTGCAATTGGGAGTTTTGCGTGAGGATGACAAAGTTCTCCATGCAGATTCAGATTTTGTTCAAGCTGGTCACACGAATATGCCGTGTTGGCCAACAGATAGACTTCTGTGTGAGCTGTCCTCCATACATCCTTACACTATTGACAATGGATATTTTTTTGCCAACAAAATTTTTGCTGAATTTGCTCTATTGTGACTGTAACTTTACATACCAGAATCAAGCTATGTACAGCATGAGGGCTATTGACCCCGCCCACACGGTAACGAGTGACTCAGTTATTTTGATTTAAGATTATGAAGATGAGCTGTTTTTTTTTTTGTTTTCTTTGGAGCAACGTGTACCAATGAACTTTTCACAATGAGACAAGAAATGTGAATAAAGAAACAGCTCTTTTTTATCCAACAATTGGCTAATGTTTATGCCAGAAATGGATCAGTTCTTGACTGCAAAGTGCAAACCATTCAAAATAAGGTCATATTCCATTAAATTCTAAACACCTTAAATAAAAATGGGTTGCTCTCCTAATGCTAGCAGTGCTGTTGTCAGGAAGGCAGAGACACATTCAAAGTCTCCCCAGGAATCAGTGTTTGCATTCTCCATCCTGTGCCTTTTTACGTTATCACATCCTGTGAACCGTGCCATTCTGCATTCCTCTCCACACAAAACCTCTCAGCCCAGGCCCGGCTGTCTCAACATGAGAGATGGTGGCGATGGGATCACAATTTTGCAGACGGATGACGTATTTCAGCAGCGATGGTGATGCGTACAGATGATGAGGTATGTTGCGTGCTCTCTGCTTTGAAGGGAAGAAGAAAGATGGTGATGTGTGCAAACCTTAAAGGAATAGTTTACTTAAAAATTATCATTTTTGTCATCATTTACTCTTTCTTTTGTGAGAAACTTGAGAAGATATCTGAGTTTTTTTATGCAACAAAAGTGGATGAATATTCTGCCAAACTCAAAAAAGAACAAAAAAGCATCAAGCCTTCTTTGGGTGCACTCAAGACTAGGCGCTCTGAACCGTGCCTGAGCGCGTTTGACCCCCAAAGCCGGTTCGTTTGACTAGTGTGATCGCTCCCTACCATGCCCGGGCGCGGTTCGTTTAGCCATCCCTGGCCCGCTTGGAAGAGGTGGGCCAGAACGCGGTTCAGTTGGGCTTGAGCGCAGTTCGCATGCAGTGTGAGCGCTAACCGTGTCAGAGCACGGAGCAGCTACTACTTTTGTGTGTACTACTGTCATCATTACGACAGCAAACATCTTTATTGCTGCTTTGATAGTACACTTATCAATTCATGTAATTAATTTGAGTGTATTTGAGTTTATAACGAGTCTGGTTCTCACCTTTGATGAACAGGAATTGTAGTTTGCGAGTAAAGCTGCAAATTCCTCCATTAACGTCAGCTGCCTTTGTAATCCTCTGATACGTGCAAGCGAAACTCGATGCGCGGCATAAATGATAATATATATTAGGCAGTATCTTAGCGAAAGTGCATTTCTTCCTGTCTTCTTCCATTTAAATAGTTGCATCGTATATATTGCGTAAGCGTGCTCCGGCCTGGAACGTTAAGTGCAGTGTGAGTGCGGGACAGGGGGGAGTGGGGAGGGGGGACAATCGTGCTTAGGCTCGGTTCAAGGCAACCGTGCCTAGTGTGAGTACACCCTTAGTATAATTTGAAGCTGTGGTGCTTCCAATTTGGGTTGCTGCCCTGTCTCATTTGGACAGTTATTACATTGTAAAACTCAATAAGTTCAGAATACTCAAAACATTTGAGGAAACTCATTACCTCAAACATTTAAGTAAATTAACTCATTTTTTTAAGTGGGGTGGGGCCGAGAGCCGTGGAAGCAGAACAGCTAGTGTGGTGCACAGGTGTCTCTCCTTAACAATATAATATATAATCAAATATATATAATATATAATCAAACAACATACAGTATATGTGGTCTTAAAAGTTTTGCAGCCCATCCTCAGCCTAACAACAGGCTCTACTCTTCACCACAATGGTGATCCTATAAAACTAACAGAACCCACAAGTGAGGGCGCACTTCGCCCACCCATCACACCAGAACCATTTTCGGAACCGAAACTTAGAAATTTTGCATGGTTCCGGTACTTTTCAAAAAACACTACTGGTTCTGGATAAGAACTTGTACTCTGTTCCCAACCCTAGTCATTACCAAGTATTGAGGTGTTTGGCATCAGCACTAGAGGACAAGAGAATATCAATCAACGCCATTTCCCTAGATGCTCAGACTGCCTTTCCACAATTAACAGCTTTTATCCAGGAAGGCTAGAAAAAGTGGACCAAGCCTTCATCTCCTGACTCTTGACTGCTTTATACAGCTAGGAACTGGCAAATGCTTGTTGACCTAAACTAGAGACTAACCTTTCTACCCGAAATCGCTGTGACCAAGCCCAGGCCTGGTCCTTTGGTCAAACTCCTGCCGTTGTGTCTTTATTGTGGAACTGACAGTCTCTTGGGAGGAGAGTATCGAGGAGGCTTATGAAAGGAAGAAGCTTGGGTATGCCACATTGGCAGATGAAGCAGAGAAGGTGGAAGGTGATGGTGCGTCCAGTGGAGGTGAGCTGCAGGGGCTTTGTAGCAAGTTCCACCAAAAGCCTGCTGAAGGAAGTGGGCATCAGAGGCCAGGCCCAGTGGAAAGCAATTAAGGAAGAAGCAGTCACTGGATGAGGCTGAAATGAAAGGAGACAGTGTGGGCAGCCAAATGACCAATTAGTCACCATGCAACACACACCCAGGTTTGATGAGCCTGTTGTTGGCCTGCCTCGTCTGAGGGTGTCTTATAATAAAAGGCCAAAACACCCAATGAGGCGGAGGGACACAACTGATGATGTGTCGTACTGGTGTGAAGATCCGGTTTCGGTGTTTCCTCTTGTTCTGTGGTGGCTGGGGTGCAAATTATTGTAGAGATGGAATGTTGTTGTGTTTTTCCAGGAATGTAGCTAGAAGTCAACCTACCTTCATCAAAGCATTCAAGGCCAGTGCCGTGCTGAATCATTAGGGATTGTATCACCTAGTCCTTTTAAGCAAAAGACTTCTGAAACAATTGGATCAAATTATCAGTCAATATTAACTCCAGATCTCATATACCTCATTTGCAGTAATGTTTTTTTAAACAATTCATGACACATTGAGAACCAATGGTGCTTGATATCAGTAGAAAAAAAAGTCTGGTGCAAAGGTGCCATACCTGAACACAAGTGTGAATGAGATTTGTGAGCTCAAACAGAGGGGAAAATTATCAGTGAAAAATTTCCATTTGCAAAATGAGGTTGAGAAAATGATGACAAAATGTATAATTAAAATGTTTTATTTTTTGTGAATTATTTATTTAATGATTTTTCTTACTTTTTATTTCAACATACACCAATAGTATTTGTTTTACTTACAACTTCCAAAAAATCTTTTTTTACAGCAAGTATCATCCAAATAGCAGTTTCTGCTGAAGAAATGTCAAAAACTAGAAATGGAGGTCCAGAGGGCTCAGTGGGCTCATGTCTGGTTTTAGAAATGAGGAAAGTTAGTAGTTGACCACAGAAAAAGCATCACTGAAGCGAATCTTTGAAAATTCACATAAGATACTGAGCGGATTAAAGCCTTTTCATCCAAGGCTTCAATGAGTTGATAAACTCAGAAAGAGAAAGCCTGACGTGCCTTAAAAATCTTTCCATCTGTGTCCAAAATACATTGCCATTCCTTTAGCAAAACAGCAAAACTGGTTTTCTTTCTAAAATCCTACTAATCTTTGTCTTCTTTTATTCCACCTCTCCCTCATTCATTTTTCTCTTTTTCCATCAGCTAATGTAGATTTTGCTGATGGCATGCCGTCAGCACGTTGGGAAATTGCAATAGGTCTGAGATGTGGGCACTGCATCTGTAAATGACAGCACTGCGACAGCTCTCTGTCTCTCCGCAGGCTTCGCCACCCTACACGGAAAGCCATCAGAGATAAGGAGAGAATAGACAGAGACAACACACGCAGCCAGTCAAAACACGCACAGGAGATGCTATCGGCGCAGACTGTATGGAATCAGCTGAGACCAGAGGCTAGAGGGAGAGATAGTGAGATGGTGTTGGGGGAAGGCGGAAGGAAAAAGTGGAGAGAGAGTGAAATATTGAGTGATGTGACCGCCCTACGAGAGGCGGCAGCTTGTGTGGGATTTCTATGAATTCATATTTGTGTGGGCTTGTGGCTTCCCAGTGTTGGCCTGAGAGGACAGAATGATATTTATGAAGGCCATATTATAAAAAAACCTAATTTTCCTTGATCTTTTGAGATAAAACAGTCCATTGTATTATGAAAACATACTGTTATTTTCAGAACCCAAAACTTCCTCCCTGGACCAAAATTGAAACTAAGTTGCACAAACAGCCTGTTCTGAAATCTGCGGCCTTCTAATGTCAGACAAACGACTACAAAATGACCATCTACATTTACACACAAAGTAATTAACACTTGCCAAGTACCAAATTCTAGTAAAAATGGCTTTTGTGAGTAAATGAAGCATGCTAGAGAGTTATTCACTAGTTGGTTAATTATTCAAACAGAAAGAATGAAAGTCTGACCCTAACTGATGTATCTGACACAAGTTCATCAAATTAAGGCCATACAAACAATCACATCACATCTTTTACCTCAGCAGAAATTTTAACTAGTTTCTCTCTCTCTCTCTCTCTCTCTCTCTGTGTGTCCGTGTAATACACATTAAATTGATAAAAAAGTGACAGCAAATTTACTTTTTACATTGTTACATTACAAAAGATTTCTATTATGCTATTCTTTTGAACTTCTTACAGAATCCTAAAAAAGTATTAATATTAAGCAGCTCAACTGTTTTCAACATTGATAATAATAATAAATGTTTCTTGAGCAGCAAATCATCATATTAGAATGATTTCTGAAGGATCACGTGACACTGAAGACTGGAATAATGATGCTGAAAATTCATCTTTGATCACAGGAATAAATTACTTTTTAAAATATATTAACATAGAAAACACTTATTTTAATAATACTTAATTGTTAATAATTGTTAATAACTTAAACTTAAAAACTTAATAATTTTTAATAACTTAATTGTTAATAATAACTAATAAATTTAGCCTTAGTGAGCAAATATTAACCTTGGACCCTGTTTTCGTGTCAATGACACCATATTGGTATTGTCATGACATGAATGCAGCAGCAAATTTTAGTTACTGATGAAAACTCTGAAAACCAAACTCTTCTCCGCATCTCACTAACACACCAGTGGGCGGGGCTAACGTTGCAATGATGAAGTAAGCGTTGATTTCTTCTGTGGAGGCGGCGTTTTATCGTCATAGGCACATTCTGGAACGAGTCTTTCGCTGGGCCTGGTATCAATAAAAGCTTTTATTGGACTAACAAGGAAGTTTTCAGTTCTGAAACTTACAGGATATTCTTATAGTACGTTGACCTCTTATATATCTAAAGCTCAAGGAAAAGTTGATTTCTCAATTCATGACCCCTTTAAGAGTAAAACTTTTTAATGAGAGAAAAATTGCCGAGTAAGTGACTTTGCTGAGTAATACTTCTCTGGTTTTAGCCAGACAAAAAAATATCAGCACTGCTTCACATATCTCTGCATGGTGAAATCCAAGTATTCTCTGTTGACAATATTTTTCTTCTTAACACATTACCACTGCAGAAGATTACGTTAAACAGGGCTTAACTTGTAATCATTGGAAGCTTCTCTTACGCCCCTGTTATTTTCTGTGATTTCATTATAAAGAACTAAGCCCTTGTAAAGGACCCATCACACCCTAGTGCTCTCTCTGTGTGTTTATCCCAGGCTGAATGAACCCAAAGACTTTGGCCTGAACGTAAAGCACATCTGGGTTTGAGGCACTTTGAAAAAAGGGACGGATGGATGGATGGATGGATGCATGAAAAGAAAGACCAAAGAAAGAAAGGCCAACATCCAAACTCAGAGCCGCTGCTGTTTGGCCCAGACTGAATGTTCCTTCATTCTACGTGAGGTGGATGCCAATGTATGGTTAGCTTGCTGAGTTTAGTACTGGCCTCATTTAGAAGACCTCTGCACAATTGGCTGCTCATAAGAACCCTGCAAATATGAATGGTCAGAACTGTAGCATCGTGTGTACGCCGGATGCGACCATTGCAAATCCACTTGTCCTTTCTTTAAGAAGTATCACAAGTGCTTGGAGTACGTCATAAATAGAAAGAGGCATCAGTTTACTGTCTGGGATTTGTCGTGTCGCTTTGTGCCGCCTCCAGTGTAGACATCACTGATTATAATGGATTCTATTGTCTTCTATTGTTAATCACAATTCTAAATAAGTGGTTCCCAATTAGGGGGGGGAATGGGTTGCATATTGTTTTGAGAGAGTCGCAGGGAGAAACAATACTAAATACAAATTATATAGGTAACATTTTATTTTAATGGTCCACTTTATACAATGTACTACCTATACGTTTCTTTGCAACCACATGTCAACTAGCCATCATTAGAGTATTAGTAGTCTATCTGCTTAATATCTGCTACACTTTATTTTGATGCTCCCCAACAGACATTAGACTAACTATAAGTAACTTTGCAACTACATGTCAACTTATTATACTAACCATATCCATAACCTAACAGTCTCCTAATACACTAATGAGAGTTAGATGACATAGTTTAAAATTAATGAGAGTTAGTTGACATGCACTTGCAAAGTTACTGATAGCTAGTAGAATATCTAAAGTGGACTATTGAAATAAAGTGTAACCATAATAAAATGCAACAAACAATTTTACACAGCAAAAGTAAATAAAGTCTTATCGACATTTATAAGGAAAGAGGAAATTGCTTTCCATGTGTTTTGTTGTTGCTGTCAAAAGTCATACATCCAATCAAACTGTTTGACACAAACAGATTCTAACATGGACAGGTTGTGTAACAAAAATGGTAACACTTTAGAATACTGTTCTGTCATTAATGAATAACTACACAGGAACAAATGAGTAACGTATTATTAACACTCTAGTAACTACTATTAACTAAAAAAACAAAAAAAAACAATAGAAAACTCTGATTAACGAATTAGTATGTAATTGTGCTCAGTTAAATGAGGTAGGTCACTATTAGCTAATCAGTAACTACTGTTTTTTATACCTCCCAGAGAACTACTAAGAACTACTATATACAGGTTCATAATTAACATGAATAATGCAAGTATTACCAAATCCATCAGAAGGAATTACTATACCAAACTGTACAAAAACTCAAAGGTTTACAATGACTCCAGTAGTTACTAGAGTGTTATCATGTTTCTCACTTTAGAATACTGATCCAAATTATTCGTAATTCCTTCTAAAAGATTTGGTAATACTTCAGTCATTACTAGTGTGTGACCATGACCTTCACTTTAGAATTAAATGAATCTACTGGTTATATTGGTAATTTCATGTCATTTCCATGTTAAAAGTGTTTGTTTTCCACCAGGCACATTTTCCATGTTATCTCCATGATTGAAAATGATAAAGGTAAAAAAACTTCTTTAAAATTCATTTACTGCACAAATCTGTTGGAAAAAATGTTTTACCTACATATTGCCAATTTAGGCAATTACAGTAATATAAGGTTTGTCTATATTCTTAATGAATAATAATGAGTATTAGCTGGTTATTTAAAAAATATATTTAAAATACAAATTAAATCAATATGGGATTGACTTGATAGGTACTGTAGAGAACATACTGTATTGTTCATGCCTACCCTAGTATACAAACAATATATTACATTATTTTTTAAAATCATACCATCATTGGGGGCTGAGCCCCCTAATATTGAAATCCTAGAATCGCTCCTGCTTATTGTAAAGTGTTACTGATTTTTTTAAAATAAATTAACTTTTTTTTTTTTTTCAGCAAGGATGCATTCAATTGACCAAAAGTCACAGTAAAGATGTTTACATTGTCAAAATATTTCTAATAATAATAAGATGATTATAAATGTTTCTTGAGCAGCAAATCAGCATATTAGAATGATTTCTGAAGGATCATGTGACACTGAAGACTGGAGTAATGATGCTGAAAATTCAGCTTTGATCACAGGAATAAATTACATAGCCTTGGTGTGCATAAGAGAATTTTACAAAAAAATTTAGACATTTTACCAACCCCAAACTTTTAAATGGTAGTGTAGGTAAAATTCCAATTGAAACAAGCGGTAGTAACATACTGTATGTCTTTGTTTATTATGTACCAAATGTGCACATATACAACCCCAAATCAGAAAAAGTTGGGACAGTATGGAAAACACAAATAAAAAAGAAAATAGTGATTTCTAAATTTACTTTGACTTGTATTTCATTGCAGACAATGTGAACACAAAATATTTCATGTTTTGTCTGGTCAGCTTAATTTCATTTGTAAATATACATCCTTTCCTGTCATTCAGGCCTGCAACACATTCCAAAAAAGGTTGGGACAGGAGCAATTTAGGGCTAGTAATCAGGTAAATTGGTTAAATAATGATGTGATTTGAAACAGGTGATGTCAACAGGTGATTGTAATTATGATTTGGTACAAAAGCAGCATCCAAGAAAGGTCTAGTCCTTTAGGAGCAAAGATGGGCCAAGGATCGCCAGTTTGCCAACAAATATGTGAGAAAATTATTGAAATGTTTAAAAACAATGTTCCTCAAAGAAAGATAGGAAGACATTTGCTTATTTCACCTACAACAGTGCATAACATAATTAAAAGATTCAAGGAATGTGCAGGAATTTCAGTGCGTAAAGGACAAGGGCGCAAGCTGAACAACCGTGATCTCCGATCCCTCAGGCGGCACTGCATCAAGAATCGTCATTCATCTATAAGCGATATCACCACATGGGCTCAGGACTACTTTGGCAAACCTTTGTCAAGTACCACAATACGTAGTTACATCCACAAATGCCAGTTAAAACTGTACTGTGCCAAAAGGAAGCCCTATGTTAACAGTGTCCAGAAGCGGCGTCGACTTCTCTGAGCTCGGAGGCCTCTGGAATGGACCATCACACAGTGGAAACGTGTACTGTGGTCAGATGAATCAGTATTTCAGGTATTTTGGGGGAGAAATGGACGTCGTGTGCTCCGGACCAAAGAAGAAAATGATCATCCAGACTGTTACCAGCAACAAGTCGAAAAGCCAGGCTCTGTCATGGTATGGGGTTGTGTCAGTGCCCTTGGCAAAGGTAACTTGCACTTCTGTGATGGCACCATTAATGCTGAAAAGTACATAGAGATTTGAGCACAATATGCTGCCTTCAAGAAGACATCTTTTCCAGGGACGTCCATGCATATTTCAACAAGATAATGCAAAACCACATTCTGCACACATACAAAATCGTGGCTGCGGAGGAAGAGGATACAGGTACTTGACTGGCCTGCCTGCAGTCCCGACCTGTCTCCAATAGAGAATGTGTGGCGCATTTTGAAGCGCAAAATGCGACAACGAAGACCCCGTACTGTTGCCCACCTTAAGACTTGTTTGCAGCAAGAACGGGACAAAATTACACCTGAAACACTTCATCACTTGGTGTCTTCAGTCCCTAAACGTCTTTTAAGTGTTGTGAAAAGGAATGGCAACATTACAAAGTGGTAAATGCTTTACTGTTCCAACTTTTTTTGAAATGTGTTGCAAGAACCAAAATAGGAATTACCAATAAAAATCATGAGGAACACATTAAATAATGTGCTGTTGTATTGTCTGCAATGAAATACAAGTCAAAGTAAATTTAGAAATCACTACTTTCTTTTTTTATTTGTGTTTTCCATACTGTCCCAACTTCTTCTGATTTGGGGTTGTAGACAGTAATGTCCTGCACCCTTCAGAACACTCACTTCAAGTGCACTTTGCAGTGAGTAGGGCATAGTGATGCTCACTTTCAGTTGCAATTCACCCAAAATTGTCAATTTTCCTCTTCAATTTATGTCATTTAAATAAGAGCAGTTTGTGTTATGCTTTTGTACGATAAACAATTTTGGTACTGCGATGAGTCACCACTTCATGTTCAACGTAATATCAGGGTCCTGATTCAAAACCAGATGGGAGCCACTGATCTACTAGACAACAATTATTAAACACAGAGCTTTGATTACATTTTTATACACACCTGCTCTGAGCAGAACTGCATCATACAGTAAATCTGGCATCATGCTAGCGGTCCACACTGCTCTATTTGTCGCGGTATATGCTGTCTCCTGTGCCCATATTGGGTATTCTTCCCTAGTGCTGTTGTCAGCGTGAAGGGCCATTTTTGTCATTGCGTATAGGTCACTAGCTCTAGTGTGATTAAAGAGAGTTTGGCTTTTTATTTTTGTGTTTCCGTCTTCGTTTAGGCAGCAGCCATATTGCACCGCTCCCAATTCATTCGGCTGTCAGAGCGCATTAAAAGCGATCTTCATCATCAAATCTTGAACAGGCGCTCTGATTCCGTCTGATGTTCCCTGGCTAACCGAATCAATTCTATCTCTCGGAAAGGTAAAATGTAATTACCTTTTCTGTTTGATTGTTGTTGCTTCTCATTTAAATGACAATGATCTATGTATACCGCAGCACTGACAGCAGGTAAACATGTTTCCCCAGGGCTAGTTAATAGCCCTTTCCATCAGTAGCGTAGTGCTTTCTGAAACATAGGCATGCACACACACACACACACACACATGCCAGCATCTTTTTGATTGGGCCAAAACTCGGCGACCCCTATGTGTATGTGTTGTTGTATTTTTCAAAGAGACATTGAATGAAGCAGGGCTGACTTTGATCTTGTGTGACCTGCAATTGAAATGGATTCGCATTATGATTTGTCTATCTATCTGTTAAACCTCGTCTGGTTTTCAAACAGACTATGTCATGCTTTTCTCTAGAGACAGGCAGAGGCCTCCGAGTCGTCTCTTCTGCCTTTGAACAATCACATTGCCTCTGGCTGCCTGCACCAGAGTGGCTTATCGAGAGCAGAAAAAAATGTTCTGACAGTAATATTTCATTCTTGTTATTTATGCTGCAGAATGCCCCAACAATTCAATCACGGCGCATTTGACTACATTAAAGACTACAGACAAGAAAAAAAAAATTCTTCCTTAGCTGATGGGTTGAGTTTTTGAAGCTTTTAGTGCAGTATGTATTTATTATATGAAGGTCAGTTTGTACTTTTAAACAAAATGTTCTCTAAACATTTCCCAAGCTGCCTTAATTGTGTCTGATTCATGAAACAGCAAAAATATATGAAGATATACTAAATTAATGTTCTGTATGGACGGCTCTCAGAGAAGTTAGACACAAATTCTGATTTATACAGACATATTGTTACGTCTGTCTAGACTTGTTCAGGTTTCAAGTCTTTCTTGTCATGTCTTTTTATTTTGTCATTGGCTGCATCCGAAATCGCATACTTCCCTACTATATGTGAAAAACAGTATGTGACAAAAGAAGTATTTCTGAATTCACAGAACTCACAAAAGAGTATGTAAAATGTACCTGGATGACCTACTACTTCCTGTGAGATTCTGAAGTGTGCATATGATGGACACTTTACTATCCCATGAGGCCACGGGAGAGGATTTGTGAATGGCTGTGAAGAGATGCAACTTACTCTGGTAGGCCAAATGATAATGACAACATGGTAACTGTAGTACATCCAGATTACATTCATACTATATAGAACATAATTTTTTTAGTGGTCCCAAAGTAATTACTTATTCAAAATAAGTACCTACTTCAAGAGAGGTATTTCAGACACAGCCATAGTCATGTAATCTCACTTTCCCACTTGTTCATGTGTCTTGTTTTCAGTGGTTCATTATCTTGTTATCAGTTCTGTCTCCTCATTGGTTCATGTTCATTGCCTTGTTAAAGTAGTTCTGTTTTGTCATTGGTTATTGTTGTCATGTGTTCCGCAGTAGTCTTGAGGTGTTTTCGGCTTCGGCTGGATTTTACCAGTCGGCAAGATTTGTTGCTTACAGTCGGAGAGGAGTTGAAAACGGAGATGTGGGACACATCTGCTTTTCCGTAGTGACTCTCGTGCAATGTTAGCATACTTTATCACAGATGAAACGGAATAGATGCAATATTTGTCAAATACACAGATGTTTCAGATGTTTTCAAGTAGCAGCAGAAACACTTTTCATTCAGTACTTTATGTACTGCTTAATACAGAGCCTGTATGTACAAAAATAAAATTCAACATAATCCTATACTATTTACATACAAATAAAGTGGGCTTTCTAATTTTTTTTATCAGTTTTATTTTGATAAACATGACCCAATATAACATTACAATTACATGAAAAGATTTGTGAGCATTAGTAGAACTGAATGTATCAGAATAAACATGAAACACACGTGATCGTGGTCATCTGTGAATCCGGCTAATCTTGAAACAGCAGCTGTGTCGTCACCAGAGCTCAACAGAATAAATCATTCGAATTAGTCCTGCGGTACTTTGATGGCATACGTCACAGTCACGTGGCGTCAGCACGTCTAAAGTCAGACAAAATTTCTAACTGGCACGCACTTCTTCAAGTCCAATACTGATATTGGTCTGCGAAGCGCTGCATCAAGATGTATTGAGTATGCTGTTCCATGTTATTATTTATTTGTTTCAAGTCAGGCTTATGTTTTATGTCATGTCAGGATTTAAATTAATTTTATGTTATATCACTATTGTCAGTAAAATTGCACTTAGGCTCTTTACACCATCGTCTTCATCTGCTCCATTACCTGCTAGCTAGCATTACACGTGCTAATTGAATATTGTTGTAATAATCTTAATATATAAGTAATAAGCATGATTTTATTGGTGCAATTTCTTTGCAGGATCATGGGACATGTAGTTTTTCACCAGGAATGTTAAACTGCTGTTAAACACAAGTTGTTGCAATCAGGTTAATGCATTCTTAAGACGCTTAGATAACTTGCTTATTACTATATTCTGAATAATAGTGAACAGTACAATTTTGGTTGTGTTTCACTGATTCTTATATGTCCAAATGCACTTGAACATTATTCTGACACTTATCGGCATGGATACATGTTTATTAACCTTTACTAACAAAAAAAAAGAAAAAGCTTCACTTTTTTCATTTTCGGCTCTGTTCCTTTTTCTATGTCTCATATTACATACAATAATAAAATAATTCCAGTATATTTCCACGTGGTTGTCATGTGTTTGCACTCCACCATTGCTTTACTTCATAAAAGAAGAACTGTGGGCTTTTTTTTAGCCATTAACATCACCATGAAATTAAAATGGACAATTCTTGTTTTTATGGAGTATTGCAGTATTTATTATAAATTATTTATGTTTACATCATTTTTTAAAGTCATGTTCCCTCGTAATCTTTAATAAAAATAACCTCTTGCAATGACATAGCTTCTCTTCTCTGATGATGTGTTTACTGGCGTGAGGGCGGGGCAACCTGTCACTCACATGAGATCCACCAATAGCAAACCACAACCATTCAACCAATTCACCATGGACAAAATCAAGTTCCGCCCTACATTTTTTCTTGTTCGAGAAACCGTTTCATTCAGATATATGTCACAAAAGGGAAGAAAAGACTATCGCAACTTCCGTTTCATACCGACTTTAAGGCGTTTCAGTGGTCAACATTTGGATCTAGATGTAAAAGGAAACAAAACAGCAATGCTACTGTTACTGTAGCTAGTATTCAGTTGTCAACAAATAAAGAAATTGCAGAGGACAAATGATTATATGCAATGCTATCATTGCAACATAATCATAAGTTCTGATTTCCCCACTGATTTCCAAATCGTAAGCCTTCAAGTTGTGTTCAGTTGCACTTTTCCATGTAGTAAATTTGAAATTCTGACTTTATGCATAAGTTGAATTTCTAGACAAGGCTGGTCATGTGACAACATGGTGACCCAATCTGTGCAGAATGAAACAGTGTTTTCTAAGCCTCTGAATGATTGGAGTCTTTCAAAAGTTCTCTTCATTTCTTTATGTGGAATACTTTTTAATGAGGAAAACAATGACTGACCTTTAAACCAAACCCATAATGCCAAGCTTTCCTCTCAGCTTGAGTGGCACAGCTGTGAATTCAGTGGAAGGTCCAGGTCTTTTCCTGCATCAGGTACAGCTTGATGTGGGTGAAGCTCATTCAAAGCCTCTCAAATCCAGGGGATTCACAACAATCAGACGCCACTCTCGAGGTGCAAGCAGCGGGAATGATAACAGAGATCAGTTTCTTCTGATTCAAACGTAAGCCCCTCTTCTGTTTATCCCTGATGACCTTGTCTTCAGAGCAATAGGTTCATTGATCTGCCTATCAGCCTGACCGCTGATCAATAATCAATCAGCCTTGCCCTGTCAGTCTCTTATAGTTGTACCATCAATAAAGTGAAGGACTAGATTGTTGATTCTAAAGAAACAGCATCTCAAAGACATTAATCTGTGATTAAAAGGTCTATGGGAATATGTTCAAAAATAAAAACAGACTTTCTTTCGTCCGTGGAATAAAATAGAAGAAATTCCGATGCTCAAACAAAGACAAACTATCCATATGCGTTATAGTTCAGTCTTCTGAACATGTTAAATAAGAAACTGTGAATGAGTGTATTGATTAAAAGATGAAGAGGGGACTGAAAAGAATCGCTTTAGCACAGGTGAGTAAAGATAGGAAAGAAAGGATTAGGTAGAGAAGTGAAACTGAAGGATAAGAGGGATCTAATGAGACTCGAGGTGTCTTCTGTCCCAGGGGTCTGGGAGCCTATCAGTAATTACCATCTTGTATTGAACTCAGTGTAGAACTACAGACAGAGGGGCGGCATGTTTTTTTTTTTCAATAGTTTAACACTAGACCATATAAAATTTTATTTTTACATTGAAAAACTATAGACAGCTCTTTAATGTTTGATTTGGTAAATATTATATCTATATTTGATGTGTTTACAGTGCCGTTTAAAAGTTCAGGGTCAGTAATATTTTAACATTAATACTTTTATTAAGCAAGGACACATAAAATTGATCAAAAGTGACAATAAAACATTTATAATGTTACAAATGATTTCTATTTCAAATAAATGCTGTTCGTTGAAACGCACAGCATTTTTCAATGTGTTGACGTAATTTCCACTGAAGACAGGAAGACAGGGCAGGACATACAGCTCCTCCCCTTTTAGAAATAGCCAATAGCGTTTTGTTTATATCACAGTTCGGCCAGAGCCATTGAGCTTGGTAAAGACTCATTTTCCTTCTAATACCTAACCATTTCTCCACCTAATCTCCTCCATATCGCAGCATTCTGTACGTTTTGTGGTCTGCACCGACTCACGCATATGATCCGCTCTGTGCTCTCGTGTCTCTGGACCGGAGCAGACTGTGCTCGCGCTGCAGCGGTCACGTGACACTAACGTGAAACCAGACTTCATTCTTCTCAATGGAAATAATATTTACACCTGTCTTAATCATTCCCTATCCCCTATATAGTGCACTATGCGCCATTCACCATGTAGAAAATAGTAAATGTGTGAACAAGTGACCGATTTCAGCCATAGATTCAGATTCTATCTATAATGTAGGGGGCGGGACACTTTAGATTCTAGAGAGCATTTGACTAGACAGAAAATCTGATGAGAAGCTAAAGTGCAGCGTGATGTCATCAAAATCATTGATCCATATTGTCGGAAGCGAGCGACTGTAATTTTTGAATGCTTATATCTTCTGTATGCAAATTTTGTCATTGTTTTGGAGCACACTAGCTTATAGATAACAGTAGGCTAACATATTCATACTAAAAGCCAAAAAACTTCAATTTTGATTTCATGGGGACTTTAAAAAAGAACTTTTTCAACATTGATAATTATTAGAAATATTTCTTAAGCAGCAAATCAGCATAATGATTTCTGAAGGATCATGTGACATTTAAGACTGGAGTGATGATGTTGAAAATTCAGCTTTGCCATTACAGGAATAAAATACACTAAAATATATATTAAAATAGAAAACAGTAATAATAGTTCACTACGCTATTGTTTTTACTGTATTTTTGATCAAATGAATGCAGTCTTGATGAGCATAAGAGACTTTTAAATGGTAATATAACCGATTCAAGAAAATCACTCAAAAATTACAATTTGTACATCATTTGCTAACTCTTATTTTCTACTGACTCTTGCATTATTTTCTTTTTTCTGTGAAGCACAAAAGGAGATATTAGGCAGAATGTCCACACTGCTCTTTTTCTATACACTGAAAGTGGGTGGATTTTTATACAGCAAACCTCCATAAATGGCAACAAATTTTGTCCATACGACACATGCTCAATATTCTAAGACTTCTGAAGTGATACGGAAGCTTTTCAGTGAAGAACAGACTGAAATTTAATGCATTATTCACTGAAATCTTCCCCTTTTGCTGTAGGTCTCATTATATGGTAAACAGTTGCATGGACATGCTAAGATCTCCTTTTGTGTTCCATGGAAATAATATGGAGTGGGTTGAGTAAATAATTTTCATAAATTTTTATTCTTTTAATTGAACATTGAACATTGAAAAAGACTAAAAGTATAGACCTTATGCACCAGATTAACAAGCATGCAGCCATCTTTAGAATTTTGTCTTTAAACTATGGCATTTCTGTCAAAGTGTAATTAGCTGGTGAAGTGGATTTACTTATTGTAGAGTTAACGAAAGTTATTGTGAGCATTGTTATGTTTCAAGCGGATGTAATAACAAATATCAGTAGATCGGAAAGATGTCAAAACGAGCGGTTCATTCATAAATCCATAAGATCTTGACTTAGACAGAACACAACGAGTGCAGCACTGTAAATTTGTGGGCTTCATAAGGTCTATACCTGTAGCCTTCAGATGTTTCAATTACATCCTTAGCATAATATACAGTAGAGTAATACATTAACAGTGATTCGTTTTATTGAATCAATGGAGGTTTTGTCATCATGCGTGATCGCTCCATCTTCTGTCAAAGAAGATGAGTGCCTTTGCCTGGCCACTCGTAGCTGGCCTTTATATCAGTTTGGCCTTAAAAACAGGCACTGAAATGGACGGCCGTGAAACTTGCGTATTATCCCAACGGCCCTTTCCCATGGCCCTCTCAATCAATCACAATAAAAAGCCCCCCAATCGTCTTCCACTGGCCCCCTCCACTGTCGCCAGTAAACAGTTTTCTTTTACTAAGTAAATAGAGAGAGAGGGAGGAATGGAGAGAGACCTGTGGGGAAACAAAAGAAACAGGCCAATTATCCCTGGCATGAACACTGGCTCTGTCATCACTGCTTCCCCTTTAAAGGTACTTAGTGTGAATACAGCCGTTCTTCCTCCTGGAGTGGCTGTGCCTTTGATTTCCCACTGCCTCTCACTGAACACCTTGAGGAATTGTCATCTTTGCTTTTCTCTGAGGTCAAATGTGACAGTTCCAATTGACAGATCCAATGAAATATGGAAAAACAAGGACAAACATTGCCAGACTATTGGGAACATCCTGAACTCGCATTTTAACAAGTCAAGGCTTATGCAGGCCATCATGGAATCTATGCTACAATGATGAAAGAATGATAAGAACACCTGTTATGTCCCGTCCACACCAAGAGCGATACATATAAAGATAACTATACTGATAACTATATTAGCATCCACACCAATGGATTAGACTGCAGTTATGCCGTCTGCCACTTTAAAGGGTTAGTTCACCCAAAAATAAAAAATTCTGTCATTAATTACTCACCCTCATGTTGCTTCAAACCCGTAAGACCTTCGTTCATCTTCTAAACACAAATTAAGATATTTTTGATGAAATCTGATGGCTCAGTGAGGCCTGCATTGTCATCAAGATAACACTTTCAGATGCCCAGAAAGATACTAAAAACATATTTAAAACAAATCATGTGATTACATTGGTTCAACCTTAATGTTATGAAGCGACGAGAATACTTTTTGTGCGGCAAAAAAACAAAATAACAACTTTATTCAACCATATCTAGTGATGGGCGATTTCAAAACACTGCTTTGAATCTTTTGTTTCGAATAGTGGTTTGGATCACGGAAACTGCTGAAGTTACGTGACTTTGGTGACTTTTGAACAAAAGATTCAAAGCAGTGTTTTGAACGAAGGTCTTACGGATGTGGAATGACATGAGGGTGAGTAATTAATGACATAATTTTCATTTTTGGGTGAACTAACCCTTTAAATGCTCGAGTTCCTTATTCTGATTGGCTTTTGTTTTTATCATTCATCAGCTGGGAAAAAAAAAAATCATTCTGAAAGCGATTCCATACTCATAGAATTAGAACGATTAATAAAACTATATAGTTATCAGTGTTCCCAAGTTCAAGGAAAAGCAGAAAACATCAGGATTTTTTTTAACTGTTATTTTCATGCCTAGAAAGTCATGAAAATGTCTATAAGTCTGGCTTTGCTCAGCTCTAAAATATTTAATTGGCTTGAAAAAATTTTTTTTTTTTTTTTTTTTTTTACTTTATATTTGTATTATTTTATTTTTTATTTTATTTATTTATATTTATTATGTATTTTTATTATTTTGTTTTTTATTATTATTTTGTTTTATATTTTCTATCATTTTATTTTTTATTTTATTATTTAGTTTAGTTCAGTTCAGTTCATTGTTGTTTTGTTTTGTTTTGTTTTTTGTTTGTTTTATTTTATTTATTATTTTGTTTTATTTTGTTTTATTATTTATATTTTAATTTATTATTTTATTATTTTTTTCGTTTCATTTCATTTCATCCAGGAAGAGTAGACTGTAGATTCTGTCTAGGCCTACTTATGGCTTTCAGGACTTAATTATGCACACTTAACATGACAGGAATCAAAATGAGGAAAGACCTGAAGCAAGTCAGATTTGTATTTAAATGGAAGATTTGTATTCAACCGCACGACATCACAAGTACAGACCGACGGCAATATATCCATAGTCAGTTTATAGCATTGGCACACACAAGTATAACACTGGAGTCCATGAACAACCAGTTTCATGTCAATATTTGGGAAGCTTTCAGATTGAAATCATGCAAAAATACATAAATATTTCCTTCACTGGCACAAGAGAAAAGCTTTGAAAAAAATGAGTGAGAAGGAGAATGGAAAACAGATAGAAAAAGTAGAAAGAACAGAGTGCCTCAGGCACATCAGCAGGGAATCCTAATAAGAAATATTGATTTCCCTGTTTTCTTTAAATGGGCCCGAAGCTCCGGCTGTGCAAAACACAGAGTAACCATTTTAAAGGTTTGTGTAACGATCGGGATGCTACACATGCTGTGTGTCTGAGGGATTAGACTCCTAAAAGTGGGAAATTGAGGAGAGGGATTTCTATCATGTCAGACAGAGAGAGAGAGAAACAGAGAAAGGCTGGAGATGCAATAGGATGACTCCAAATTAAACAGAACATTCTCATAATGGAACGCCAGTGCAAAACTGTCTCCTGGAAAGCTGCATTTTGAGCCGGATTACGGAATGCCGAAGTGGAAGGGAGGAATACAAAGCAGGAGACAAAAGGGGAAAAGAGGTAGGAAGCACCCTGCTCTTTGTTACAACACTGTTCAGTCTCATGAGCTTGCTCAGCTATTCAGCAGCACAGTCCGAGCTCTGTTCTGATCTCTTCCTTTGGGATCATATGGGCATCTGAAAATTCACTATTGTTCGATGAATGAGAGAACAATGCCCGCCCCTCCCACTGATAACCACGGCATGAAAGTCATGCGCTCGCTGCAGTGGGTGATGCCATTGCATTAGTGCCCCGTCCCCCCTCACATAGATAAGACTATGTTGACCCCTGAAAGTGCCTGCTGAGAGGACACTTGCTCAAATTGTACCAAAGAATGTGGTAGGCGACTTTTGACTGTCGGCATGTAGTCTGATTCACTTTGCTGCTTACTGTGGCCAGAAAACGCCTACTAGACAGCAAAGGTCTGACTGACTGACTAACATATAAAGTAAACAAACACAGCAGGTTTTAGAGACTGGGTTTTCTTGAAATATTTGATACCACATTAATAGACTGGAGTGAAATTAATTTAAATAATTTCAGTGTCAGTCCAGCAGCTGTTTTTGTCCATTCAAAAGTAATCCATTAGTAGAAGTATCAGTTTAATCTGAGATATTGACAATAATGTTTATGTGAATAGCATATAGCTCAGGTAATTGATGATATTTCAGTTGGAAATCTGACTTTTAATTTGAAGACATCAAGGCAAATCTGAGCACAGTTTGAAGAGATCTCTACTAAAGCTCCATAAGATATTTATGTGAGATTACTGTTTTGTTTGTTTGTTTGTTTGTTTTATCTGAGAAGAAAAGTCTGGGAAGCAGGAGACATTTCCATATGCTTTCCTTTCAGTCTCATACTGTAGCTGTCTAAGGGAAACAAATGAGATCTTTAGACAAAAAAAATCACTTTATTTTTCAGAGGTTGCTATTTCATAACTCTTAGAGTTCTCAGTTGTGTTTAAAGGGGTGGTTGATTATGATTTCACTTGTTTAACTTTTAGTGTGTAATGTTGCTGTTTGAGCATAAACAACATCTGCAAAGTTACGACGCTCAAAGTTCAATGCAAAGGGAGATATTTTCTTTTACAGAATTCTCTGTTTAAGGACTACAACAAATAGCTGGTAGGGACTACAATGAGTTTCTTCCCGGGTTGGTGACATCACTAACCCTAAAATCTACATAAACCCCGCCCCCGAGAACACGCAACAAAGGGGGTGAGGCCATGTTGGGCTGCTTTAGAGAAGAGGAAGAGTTGTTGTAGTAGAGTGTTGTTATCATGCCGTCATTTTACGCCGGACTGCTTCACAAATGAGGGTCAATTCAACACTGGATTTACACAAAAGATTAACATGACAGCACATGCTAGTCGATGAGTTGAATCAACTCCACAGCAACTACATAAATTTATCCACTAACCATTCAGAAACGTCCAGTTTCATTCTAAAAGTTGTAACTTCTTCCTGAGTCTCTCCATCAGTGTCGACTCCGGTTTGAACAATGTAAGGCTGAACACCGTTACTGACAATCCTCATTTTGGCTGCGTGAGATTCTCCAGCTTTGTTGTTGTTGAGCAACCGAAGCGCGAGCTGTTAAAGCTCCGCCCTCTTCTGGAAAGGGGGCCGGGAGCAGCAGCTCATTTGCATTTAAAGGGACACACACAAAAACGGCATGTTTTTGCTCACACCCAAATAGGGGCAAATTTGACAAGCTATAATAAATGATCTGTAGGGTATTTTGAGCTGAAACTTCACAGACACATTCTGGGGACACCAGAGACTTATATTACATCTTGTAAAAGGGGCATTATAGGTCCCCTTTAATGTAAATTACTTTGTCTCAGATGTTTCTTCTAACATTCCTTAGAAGAAACAAAAACAGAAACAAACGAGACTTGTTGATATAAAGTACCAGCATATTGCTATAAAATGAATGTAGATATCTGTTCAGGTAATTTAGTCATGGAAGAATTTGATCAAAAAGATATTTTGACAAATCTAAGCAGATCTTTTGATGTTGTGAAACACAAGATTGCTGGGGGGGGGTTGTTTTTTTCCTCAGGAGAAATATCTGAGAAGTATGAGGCATAAGGTTCAGATAATTTGGTCTTGTGAAAATCTGATGAGAAGTATAATAGTTAAAACTTTGGTATAAGTTTGAGACATTGACAAGGTCTATTGTAGAAGAGACATGAGATTACTGGCCTCTTTTTCTCAAGAGAAAGTCTCCAGTTGCTCTCAATATAATCTCATTGCTGTGTAGGAGAAATATTGTGATTATTCTTTTGGGAATACCCCCACAACAAAGAGGAGCAAAGGTTCATAATGTGAGGTTGGCCATGTAAAATGGGAAAAAGACTCATCCAAATCACGCCAGGCATTTCAAAGAGGCCAGAAAAAGTGAAAGACCTTTCTTTGTTTTGTTTGCAAGACGCACACCCAAATCTGCATTTATGTCTTTCTGTTTCACACACGCTCTGAATCTCGCCACTGGGTTTGGTACACTCAGACCATTGTGTGAAGGTTGTGAGAAAGGCTGGTCTGTTTAAGCTGAGGCCGAGGGGAGGAAGAGGAGGGGGTTGATAAGTGAATGACTGTGTGTGGATGTGAGGATGGATGTCACTGCCCATCGGTTCCACTGGTGAGCTGGTACTGGGCTGCGCACCAAACAAGCAGTGCATTCTAATGCTACCGTGCTCTCTGCCCCGGTCCGACAGGGCCGTTTATGGATGCCGGGCTGATGAGAATCTGTTTCTTTATCTCGCCCATTAACAGTAGCCGACAGTTCTCGGTCTGAATGTGTGTGGATGTGCTTCCTCTATCTTTTCTGACATCCAGCAACTGTCTCTCTAACTCTGTCAAGATCCTTCCTCCTTTCATGAGCTGCGGAGCTCACTGGTCTTCCCAGAAGAACATTTTATTGCAATTTCATACTTGGGAAAATGTAAAGCATTAGCTGACCCAAAAATGAAAATTACTGTTGTCATTTATGTACCTTTATGTCCTTACAAAGCTGTGTGATTTTATTTCGTTAGACAAAAACACAAGCAGGATGTTCAAACAGCTCTTTTACATACAATGAAGGTGGATGGTGACCAGAAGCTGTCAAGCTCTAAAAATAACAAAAAAGCACCATAAAAGAATCATATTAGTAGTCTATATGACTCACGCACTATATTGCAAGTCTTCCGAAGTCACAAAAACAGTGAAATTTAAGTAATCATTAACACAGTTTGATTTGAAAATGTGCATATTTGGGTTTGGAGAAATATGAGACACTTGAAAATCAATGACTTTTGCACCAGTGAAATTAAACCGGCATGTTTGAATTGAACGGGAAGATGTAAATAATGGCTTATAGTTGTCATCAAATGGAATTTCACCTTATATCTATTTTCTAAATGTATTATTATGAATGATCCATGCATGTTTATATATATATATATATATATATATATATATTTTTTTTTTTTTTTTTATTAAAATGCCATAACTCAACTTTCAAACGACAGATTCTCTGGTGACAGATGTCAGATTTCTTCAATCATTTGGTCCACTTAAACCCCACCTCTTTCTTACAATCAACTGCAAGCTCACATTCAGATCTGCCTCCATCCAATCACCACCAATAGAACCGATCCCCGCCCTCCATTTTGTTCTTTTTTCGTTTGTCCGTTTCATTCAGATGTACATCACAATTCAGAAGAAATTCAGACTTGTGAAGAATGTGGTGTATATGTAATACAGACTATTTTTTATGATAATTTTATGGTGTTGTTTGTTTTTTCTGATGATGACAGACTCTGGTCACCATTCACTTTTTCTAGAAAAGAGCAGCATCAGTGTTCTGCTAAACATCTTCTTTTGTATTCCATGGAAGAACGACCACATGGCGAATACATTTTTTTATTTTGGGGTAATATTTATGTTGGGTAATATTTTTTGGGAAAAATGACTTTTTTCTCAGTTTCTTTATTTTAGTATAAATGACGGAAAACTTCATCAATTTGTGGGGGAAAAGTGACTAAAAACTTTATTAGTATTTCAGTTAAACTAAAATAACATTGGTGAGTGGCACAAAAAGCGTGTCCAGTTACCCAGAAACAGATGAACGAGAATGTGGTAAAGATTTATTAGGCTGGTTGTTGTATTGCGGCAGGTCAGAAATTAAATGTAGAGTTTAATTTCTAAATTAGGGTTATTTTATTTAGTGTTGTGACTGGTGTTTCATAGCCAAGCGCTCTGCATCGCAAATGCAATGCTGTACCAGGTGAGCTACTGAGCAAGTTAAATAGGCTACTTTAGAAAAGCCACACATACTGTATGGAGCTAATTAGGTGATGCAAATTTTCAAAATGTATTAGTTTACAAATCATGTTCATTAGTAAAAGTGTTCTGAGGTCATAAAATAGTATTTTGCAAGGAACTGTGTGAAAATAATTATAACAGGACAGAACAGAACATAAGTGTTACAGTTAAGCGACAAGCGTCCGAGGTTGAGTCAGGGTGCCTGAGGATTGAGGCAGAGATGGTGGGACAGAGGACCGAGGTGGAGCAGGAGGGAGACACAGCGATGAGTGTCTGAGGTTGAGCCAGGGTGCCTGAGGATTGAGGCAGAGCCGGTGGGACAGAGGACCTGTTTGTTAGGTAGTACTTCCGGAACTTTTGGGGGTGGGACTTGGGTGCTGAACATGCTGATTGGTTGAGTTCATGCAGCATTTTGATTGGTTGACTACATGCAGCATTTTATTTCAACCATTGTTTTTTTAAAGTCTGTTGCGGTGCGTGCAGTAAGATTTGTTTGCTATTCGAATCAACAATGGAGTTTAAAAAATATGACCGATAGACTGATGATGAGGTTCAGGCGTTATCAAGCTTATATGCGGAGGACGGAATCCAACGGGAACTGGAAAGTCGTGTGCCGTCCTATGCCACCGGACTATCTTCACGGTACTTTAGACCGCTATGGAAACGCAGCTAGCAATAGGTCTGGGGGGGGGGGGTTCCTGGGACAAATTGTTTCGGGTAATTTTGGTGGAAACGCGGCTGGGTGAAATTAGAGGGGAACAGGAGACTTAGACAAACAGGTGTATGGGACTAATTAACAAACAAGGAAACTAACTAGGAAATCAGGCAAACAGGAACAGATCAAACACAGTGAAAATGGAACTATAACAGGACATAACAGAACATAACCGTTACAATAACCTTTCCCTATCATCATAATTTGTGTGAAAAAGAAAAAAGTAGTTGGTGTTTTACTGCCACTAGTGTTCATTTCAGCTGGAAACTGCAGTGAATTGTATGTATAAGTACGTCTGGAGTTTTGCAAAAATGTAAAGGTACGTTTTTTCAATGAGCCTATGTTGGGAGTGTATATAAATAAAAAGAGATATGATTTATGATTTTTCTTTACTACAGTTGTGGTAGTTTTAGGGGATGTATGTGGAAGCTTTTGAGGTCAGCAGCACTATGAATTAATAAATTAATTCATAATCAGTTTTTTTTCAGTCAGTTGCTGCATGTCTTAATCTACATGTTCATTCTCTCAGAGATGTTTTAGTACCATTCCCTGGTACTAAATTCCCTGAGATACATTTTATACATCTGCATTTTTGCAAAATGGCTCCCATTAAATGGCACATAAAATGCATTTCCAATTATGCTTCTTTTTATTTTGGACAATAAGTATTTTTCTGTCCTCCCTAGACTCTGAGCCGCTTTGATGAGACAAAAACAAATTAACAGCGTCTGAGTGGCTGAGTTCAGTTTCTCACCTGAACACCTGTGGCCGCCCCCCATCCCTTCAACGGTCTCCACGGTGACAGAGAGAGCGGGAGAGAGAGGGAGAGCGAGCGGAAAATGATGCTCTTCGGGCGAATGTTTCGGCACGCTCCCTCACACACCCTCTTTCACATCTCCTAATGGCCTGGAAAGGTGTTAATGTGTTTTTTCAGTTAATTAACTACTTCAATTAGAACTGGGGAGCTGTGGTGGAAAAAGGGAGATGGAAAGCAAGGGGAAAGAGATGAGTGCACATATAAAGAGAGAGAAGCAGCAGTGGAGGGTAATGCTAATGCCCTCAGAGGCAGACATGGAGCGTGTGGTTAGTATGTTCCCATGGCAGGCTCTCTGATTAGGATGAGAGTAAAATGAGATTTCCCCTCATTAATTTAGAGCCTCACTAATGACCTGTAACTTTTCTAATGTTCGACTCGACTGTTATTGTCTAGACATTGTTGCAGGTATTTAGGCATAAGCTTAATAAATGAGTATTATGATTAATCCTGAAAATGCCATTCCAAGCACAGTCTCATTTGCATCGACTGTTCTTGTGTGAGTCTTTGAATGATTTGAAAGCTCAGACCTGCAAAGTATCAAAGCATTTTTTTTTGACATTTGCATATACTGTATTGTTATTTAACAGATAGTTTTGCCTCTAAAACATGATTAGACGCAGAGGATTTACCTTGGGTAAAGCGTGTTCTTAGGCACAGTGCAAAGTTTATTATTAATAATTGTTCATTAATAAAAGGTCATGCATTACTGTGATTTTATCATGGATACACTGTAAAAATAAAAAGTTGAGCTAACTAAATTGAACAGAAAGGTTTCTTTCTTTGTACAGATGACAATGTTATCAAAATGATCCCGTTAACACAGATCCGCGAAAATGACTAAAACGCTGTTTTATACATGCCAGGTCAGTAGTTGGCGATGTCACGTGGTAAAGAATTTTTTTGTAGTTTACATGGAGACGATATCGGTATCGATTGCAAAATACTGTGTATTTGAAAATATTTATTATTTTGGACCAACAGAATGATTGTGTGTATGTCACTGAGAATAAAAAGAGCACAAAGTGATATGAGAGACATGAAAATAGCACACTATCCTTAGAAAAAAACGTTAGCTTGGAACAAGGGCCAATTAGCGTGATTATACGAACACTAGAGAACCGATCCAAATCCAGAGAGTGCTGTAATAAAGAAATCTTATCGCTTTATTTTGCAGATAGTTTGACTGAATGCTTCTCAAAGTCCTGTTAGTATCCCAGTCAATATCCTCCAAACCTCCCCCTCCCCTTCATCTATTCCCTTCTTCATTCCCTTTCTCCACCTACCTCGTATATCTCTATGACAGCGCTTAATGACTGTCCTGAATGAGGTAACTTTTTTCCTGAGCTCATTCTATCTCAGAGACGCTGTCAGCGGTGACACGCTTTAACTGTAATGTCCGCGGAGGCCCACAGCAGCCACACACCATCCATTCATCCCCATTTACCCTGTCTGTCCGCGTCTTCTCGCTTTCTCATTCATGTCTGCATGGCAGCCCGAGAGGAAGAGTTTATGCATGTTTCCCCGTGCTCAAATTCCTCACAGATTGGTGTTGATCGATCGCTGAGCCCTCAAACTGGCACGACCAACTCACTCTGACAGCCACTTGCGCCGAGATCAGAATTCCAGCCCTATTAATAGCCACTGACAGAAGCAGGACAGAGATGCTGCTATTTGAGTAGTCATCTTTGTGTTTTTATGCAATTCTTTCCTTTTGAATGTGTGTGTGAGAAGCTTCAGATCTCAGTATTGACGGTTTCAGTGTAGAAACATACATACAAATATATTTTGTTAATGCACAAAAAATAGGTATTGTAGACAGAAGCCTGATGCCGATGACTCAAATGATGAATCAAATGCTCAAAACCGATGATTTGAAAGTTAAATCAAATGCTCAAACCGTACAACTCTAGTGCTGAGTTGAAGCTCACCCTGTTGAAAAAAACAGCATATGCTGATTAGGTATGTTTTGAAGCATGGCAGCTGGTTTGAGCTGGTTTATGCTGGTCCTTAATGGTCATGAGCTGGTCCTGAGCTGGAGCAAGTTGCTTAGGACCAGCACTTGACCAGCTTAAACCAGCACAAACCAGCTGTTATGCTTCAAAACATACCTAACCAGCATATGCTGTTTTTTTCAAAAAGGCAAACCGACATTATTTGATCAATCAAATTTTGAAACTGCTTTTTGGTAGGTAGTTGCGCTCAATGCAGGCAAAAATAATTGCTGTTTGAATCCCTTTCTACACTTCATTTGCCTGGTCTCGTGTAACATTTACAGGTATAAACTTTTTGTACGTTTAGATAGATACTGAAACATACAACCCGAATTCTGGAAATGTTGGGACGTTTTTTTAAATTTGAATAAAATGAAAACTAAAAGACTTACAAATCACATGAGCCAATATTTGATTCACAATAGAAGATAGATAACACAACAAATGTTTACACTGAGAAATTTTACAATTTTATGCATAAAATGAGCTCATTTCAAATTTGATGCCTGCTACAGGTCTCAAAATAGTTGGGACAGGGGCATGTTTACCATGGTGTGGCATCTCCTCTTCTTTTCAGAACAGTTTGAAGATGTCTGGGCATCAAGGTTATGAGTTTCTGGAGTTTTGGTGTTGGAATTTGGTCCCATTCTTGCCTGATATAGGTTTCCAGCTGCTGAAGAGTTTGTGGTCATCTTTCATTTAATGATGCGCTAAATGTCCTCTATAGGTGAAAGATATGGACTGCAGGCAGGCCAATTCAGCACCCGGACTCTTCTACGACGAAGCCATGCTGTTGTAATAGCTGCAGTATGTGGTTTTGCATTGTCCTGCTGAAATACACAAGGCCTTCCCTGAAATAGACGTTGTCTGGAGGGGAGCATATGTTGCTCTAAAACCTTTATATACCTTTCAGCATTCATAGTGCCTTCCAAAACATGCAAGCTGCTCATACCGTATACCGCACTTATGCACCCCCATACCATCAGAGATGCTGGCTTTTGAACTGAACACTGATAACACGCTGGAAGGTCTGTCTCCTCTTTAGCCCGGAGGACACGGCGTCCATGACTTCCAACAAGAATGTCAAATTTGGACTCGTCTGACCATTGAACACTTGTCCACTTTGAAACAGTCCATTTTAAATGAGCCTTGGCCCACAGGACACAACGGCACTTCTGGACCATGTTCACATATGGCTTCCTATTTGCATGATAGAGCTTTAGTTGGCATCTGCAGATGGCACGGCGGATTGTGTTTACCAACAGTGGTTTCTGGAAGTATTCCTGGGCCCATTTAGTAATGTCATTGACACAATCATGCTGATGAGTGATGCAGTGTCGTCTGAGGGCCCGAAGACCACAGGCATCCAATAAAGGTCTTCGGCCTTGTCACTTACGCACAGAGATTTCTCCAGTTTCTCTGAATCTTTTGATGATGTTATGCACTGTAGATGATGACATTTGCAAAGCCTCTGCAATTTGATGAGGAACATTGTTTTCCACAATCTTTTTAAGCACTCTTTCACAGATTGGAGAGCCTATGCCCATCTTTACTTCTGAGAGACTCTGCCTCTCTAAGACATCCCTTTTATAGCTAATCATGTTACAGACCTGATATCAATTAACTTAATTAGTTGCTAGATGTTCTCCCAGCTGAATCTTTTTAAAAATTTCTTGCTTTTTCCGCCATTTGTTGCCCCCGTGCCAACTTTTTTGAGACCTGTAGCAGGCATCAAATTTGAAATGAGCTCATTTAGTGGATAAAAGTGTAAAATTTCTATGTATATCTATAAATATTTTATACATTTTATAAATATAAATAATTTCTATAAATATCTATGTTCTATTGTGAATAAAATATTGGCTCATGTGATTTGAAAGTCTTTTAGTTTTCATTTTATTCAAATTTAAAAAAAAAATTCCAGAATTCGGGTTGTACAATGTGGACTTATTGATATTTAAAACAAACATAATTACATATTTACAGCTATAGGCTATAAATGTAAAAATATTTACAAATCAGGATTTCAGGATGCGGGGCTCCTGAGGATGGAGACAAAGATTTATGAATAATGGCTTGAATTTGAGTCTGTTCCTCACAAAAAAGCCATCATACGGGTTTTGAAGATTTGGAATTACAGCACATTAATAAAATTGATTACTTTTATGATCATTTTTTGTCACATTTTTGTTCATGTGGTCACAGCATATTGAGAACTTCTGCCCCACAGCAAACAAAATAAATATAACATGACAAGTAAGGGTTAAACAATCACAGAAATGTTATTCATTTTAAGCTTTTAGTTGTCTTGTGTTAATATAATGTGATTTTTTTTTTAAACAAATTTGCACCAACAGAACATAATCAAATGCCATCACTTTAAGTAAAGTCAAATGTGTTAACCAATATATAACCAATATATAATGATTAAAAACATATCCACCGAATTAATTCCATGTTTTCAATATTCATAAATAAGCTTTCATAAACGTGTAAACATCTAAAAATGTGTTTAATGTGTAAATAATTTCTTTTAGATACTGTCAATAGGTCAGTATTGTACATTTTATTGTCTATGAACATGTAAAACATTAAACTACATACGAATACTCATGAGCTCACTTTATATCTGCTGGTGTCACTGTTGGACAGTCTTCACAAAATGGAGTGATTTACACAGCATTTGGTGTAACATTTTTTATTGTTTTTCCCATTTTATTTTTGTACTCTCAATTATTTTATCATCCATTTTTTTTTGGCGGAGACATTGCATCCCAAGTCACCTCGAACAAAACACCCATGCCATTGAGGCATGCTTTCTGAATGGTGTCAAGGCTGTAGAAATTGCTAGATTGTTTGGTGTATCAGAGATGATGTTTTGATGCCAAGGGACGGTTGGTAATGATGTGGAACTCTGCTCCAGCATCTCTTAAAAGCTTGGATATTGTGCTTGTGCCATGGAACAGATTTTTATACACAAAAAGATATTACAAAAATATTAAAGCGCTGCAGTCATGCCCTTCTTCCTTTTTAAAGCTCTGCCCATAGGTCTTGATTGACACACCTCAAGTAGCATGTCATTTGCATTTGATTTGTCTTATAAGTTGTTGGTTTGAGCATTGAGTTATCTTTTGTATTACAACACTCTTTTAATGATGCCTCCTGGTCTTGTGTAGCCAGAGTTTTGACTTTACGATATGAAGTCTGGTCCTCCCTGCAGCTTTTTCTAGCCAAAAATCAAGAAGATCAACACAAAAAGTGACCAACCGCAGTTCAGTTTGTTTTCAAGTGCCGTTTGAAGGCCAGATACGACCCCTATGAAGGCCAAGCCCACTGGTGGCATGCTTTCGTGACCCCTCACATCTGTGTGTTTAGTACAGTGGGAAAGCATTGTGTGACATTCTATGGCCTTCGTTTAATTGAGTTGAGCTGAACTGTGATATTTGTGATGTGCTGCTCACACTGTGCTCTGGCAAGATAACAAGCGCTGTGGTCACTTTGGAACTGCAAGAGGTTCTGAGAAAGTTACAAAATTGTTGAAAGATCCACAAAGGAATCACACATACATGGTTATTTTTCTGGGTCACTGACTGTTATATTCACAGAGACCAGCACCTAAATATACCCTTTGTATTTGCTTTACTAGGTTACAAAAACACTGTGTTGGTACTGAATGATTATCAAATATTTACATGGTGCTCTATGGTATAGAACTGTTTAGGTTGTAATCCTAAAACATGAACGTGTATAACAAGCAATCTCTAAAGAACTCTGGCAGTCGTGGCTGTGTCAATCTGTAGTGTGACATCTAGTAGTTATAGATAGATCCATATATGTTCTTTTTGAAAGAGTGTTGTGAGAAGTGACAAACATGACAAATCTGGTCAGGTGACTCCCAGAGGTTTGTTTTTTTAGGTCTCTGTCCACTCTTAGCTCTGTATTAAGTGCACTGGGCACAAAGTAGGCTATTTCTAGTGCTGTCCCTTTGTAAAAATCTGTTCTGACTTTTTTGCTTGCTCGAAATAGTCACTATATTCACTTACCAGAAATGTTGTCATGTCCTCTTAAGCTTATTTTCTGTCTTTAAAAGAGATTTTGTTTGTAATTGTCTTTCATCCCTAATGTGCATGAAAGGGAAACAAATCTGCAAACTCTTAAGTATTACAGAGGAATTAGAGTTGTAAGAAGATTATTAACACCCCCTTTTATTTTTTACATCGGTACAAATTAAACGGAATTAAAATGATGTATGTTTTGTACTGATGTACTAATATTGTGTGCATTTATATCTGTTTAATGGCTAAGTTGCTAAAGTAATTCAGGAAACGTGCATATTTCATAATTGCAATGTACTTTTATTCAGCCACAGTGGAGTACATGATGATAATTTATAGAATGATATGTTTAATTTTATTATAATATACGTTATCATATTTTATTTTTTTCAACACTTATATACAATAAGCTTATTTTTGTTTGGTTTAAACTCACTGGCTTCAAAATTCACATTTGAGGTATAAATGTGTGTAATGTAGCCTATGTTTTATACAAAATGTGAAAGTCTCTTCAAGTAATATTTACCAATCACCTTAACCCTTTCATGCATAGAGGTTACTACAGTGGACAGCAATTAAAAAAGCATTTTCATGCATATGCATTGGTTTTAATGCATAGTTGCACATCAACCTCTACAGTGGACCCTAGTGCATCATCCTATACATTGCCACCAAGTGGCACACTGTTGTATGTCGATTTCTTTCCCTACAAACCAAGATGGCCGATGGCCAGTCAGAAATGCCAAGTTGCTCCGGAATATCCATCCATTCCTTCTATCCTAGGAGACTCTTGCAGTAAAAAAAAAAAAAAAAAAAGTTTTAGCATCAAGCAATATCTAATGAATCATATCAAATTTTCCAAGTATTGATTTTAGATTGGGAGAAAATTCTGAATAATCATCTGTCCACTATAACATCAATAGCTATACTTCAGCTACAATTCATACTATTACTGTGACTGTTGTTTTTGAAAATACTTCATCTGCAGTAACTTTTTTGACTGTAAATAAATGTATTTGTGAAATTAGAATGCATTAATTTGCATTAACATCAAAAAAGTAATGTAATTACGTAATGCATGTTGCTTGTAATGCATTATGTATGCAACAATCACTGATGCTCAGAAGGAAACACGATGTATTAAGACCCAGGGGGTGAAAACTTTTTGAATTTGAAGATCAAGGTAAATCGTACTTAAATTGTCTTCCGGGAAAAATGTAAGTATCTTCTGTTGCTTCCGAAGGGCAGTACTAAATGAAAAAATTGATATTTAAACAAAATAAGAAAAATTTGGATTCAAAATGTTTTCACCCCCCGGCTCTTAATGCATTGTGTTTCCTTCTGAAGCATCAGTGAATGTTTGAACCTTTTTTAATAGTTGTGTTTGAGTCCCTCAGTTGTCCTCAGTGTGAAAAGATGGATCTCAAAATCATATAGTCACTGCTGGAAAGGGTTCAAATATGCAAAAAATCCTTGAAAACTGACGAGAAAAAAAAAAGTCGTAGATCATCCAGATAACGACACAGTATTAAGCACCAATGGTTCACAAACTTTTCAAAGGGGTTATTTTAATAAATTCAGCTATTTTTTGTCTTGTGGACTATATCTTTTATGTAAAATATCTTACTCAGGACAGTATTAAACAAAAAACAACATGCATTTTGTATGATCTCTCTTATTTTGTTAAAATTATTCACGTTTTCACAGATTCTGCAAGTGGTTCACAAACTTTTTCATGCAACTGTACACCTGATCGCTAGGTTTTCTCAAAGGAGAGCTATGTTAGAAATGTGTCCATCTTAAACATAATCAGAATTATCAGCTAATAAGGGTAAATCGTCATACTGTGGTACACTGGAGGGAGCATCTGAATTGGGTTTCCACAGTTTTGACTTGACAGGTTGTAGAGATCTCTGATATCAGAACATGAGGACGTGATTCCATCAAAGATACACGAAGTTCAACTTGTATGAAGTTCAAAATATATAGGGAACCCAAATTATCGTTCTACATTGGCTTATAAATTGACCTCATAGGCTACTACTGTCTTATTACATTAATATCATTGTACTTTTTCATACTTTTTATAAGTGTACCTTGGCCTGTACACATTGGCCATCTTTATATTTACTGGATTGCTGCAGGAGAAGTTACAGATGGTAGAAGTTTGCGACATCAAAATGTCATACAGGGGGCAAAGTTGGTTTAAATATAAAGTATGAATGATTCCCCACTATATGAAGTGATTAAAGTGTCATGACTAAATCAAGCATGTCATTATTGTAAATGTGTGCCCTTGATTAATATAAATGATGTCAGACTAAGAAGATCTGCTACGCAACAAGGAACAACAACAGCCCGTCTCAATGGAATAGTCTCAGCACACGGATGAATGTCACACCTGAGGTATTCAGGCGCTCATGACGAGATGCGAAAGCTTCTCTCACCCCTGTTTAAATGTCTGCTGACCTCCTCTCAAATTATAAAGCCATTGATGTACATCTTATAGAACCCTTCACCAAACCAGCCATAAGAATTTCCCTCTCTTTTCCTGGTTTGATTAGTTTGTCATATCCTGGCCTTGTGTTCTTGACTGAAAGCCTTTCAGTGTCTGGAATTGTAAGGGCTGTTCAGATTATAATTACCCAACACTTCAGCTGAGTCAAATGAAGAGGGTGAGGAGGTTAATGGGGTCTCATCAGTAATATGATCTCTACATCTCAAACCCAGATTGCTAAAAAAGCAGGCTTTATTCATCATTTACATCAGGCTTATGGTGTTTTCAGGGAAAAAGAATAGCAAAGAGTTTTGATTTAAAATGTTAATGCTCTACTAACTCACCTATTCAAGAGGTTTTGGCCCATGGTATGGTTTGCTTGTAACATGCTTTGGTTCTGATTTACTTAACATTAGCCTGTAAATAAACTTGTGCATACTTGACAGCACAATCAAAGCTGATCTGATCTACTAACATCACCAAACAATTAACAATATCTTTCAGAAGTGTAAAAATATGTCTTGTCAGTATTTTTATTTTATTTATTTATTAGCTCATAAATAAAGGCTGGTATTGGTGCAAATGGGATTGAATAGACCCTGCAAAGTGATTTCAGAAATGTGACCATATGAGCAAAGTAATACAACTGTAACATGGTTAATAATCTGATTTGAGCCGTGCACTGCTTCTGTGGCAGAGCAAGAATAAATAGTAGGCCTAAACCCTGGATTGTGAATTCAAATCAATTTCAGTTCACAATTATTTGTATAATGCTTTTCACAATACATATAATTTCAAAGTAGCTTTGTGCATGTTTCTACATAACAATTAAGAGTGATCTGTTTTCAGAGGTGACTGTGTCAAAGTAATGTCCATATGTCAGAAATACAGTTTGAAGATAATACAAATCGAGTAGTTAGCTAACGTCATGTATTCATTTAGGCAGAAACAATGAGCTCATTAAAGCAATTATTACAAGTTGTGATTATAATGATTACAATTTATAGAAATATGGCAGTGCTGCATGTTGATTAAGATAATCAGCGTAGCTGCTGTTCATAACATTTCAAGCAACAGATAGTCATGTGATTTTGATCAGATATAATTGGAGTGCAAGGTTATCAGATGCATTATGTGAATGCTTGACTGAAGAGATGTGTCTTTAATCTGGATTTATACTAGGAGATTGAGCCTGAGCCCCGAACATTATCAGGAAGGCTATTCCAGAGTTTAGGAGCCAAATGTGAAAATCTCTCCCTCTTTTAATGGACTTAGATATCCTAGGTACAACTAGTTTTGTGACCTTAAAGAGTGTGACTAACATTTTGGATTGTCCTGCTATTTCAATCTTTTCAGCATTGATTTTTGACTGGCAGTTGTCTCAGTTTTCACAGTTTTCTTGTGAACATCTTGATACGATGTTTTAGGACTAAGTTTTATATAGGATCTGTTTAACATATAACATGAAAGTAAGGTTAATAACATAACTTAGAGAACAAAATTTTCAGTTTTACTCAAATTAGGGTGATGCAAAAATGAGTACACCCCACTGAAAGTCTCTGGAGCAAAGCTAAATTTTAGACTACAAATGTCTAATTTAACAAGAATTCAACCACAGTTGAGTCTAATTATTCATTACACAGGTGTCCAGCAGACAGTTGACTATAAAAGGGTGTTAAAACCCTTTCCCATTTCATGCTGTGAGCAATGGCACCACATGGAAGAGAAATGTCACAAGACCCTTAGAAAGAAAATAATTTCTTTACACCAGAAAGGTGACGGCTACAAGAAGATCAGCAAAGCTTTACTTATCAGTCAGAATACTGTAGCAAAAGTGGTACAAAAATTTTTAAAAAGAAACTGCAAACATCTCACAGAGACGTCCAGGTCGTCCACAGAAGTTAACACCTCGACAGGAGCGTCTTCTGATGAGAAGGGTTGAAGAAAATCGGCATGCAAGTTCACTGCAGGTATCTGAAGAAGTAGAAAGCCAAACTGGGGTGACTATTTCCTGTGACACAATACGGCGTACACTGCAGAAGGAATGGCATGCATGGGTGCTGTCCACGAAAGAAGCCTCTCCTAAAGCCCAGGCACAAAAAAGCCCGCCTAGAGTTTGCCAGGGCCCGTGCTGACAAAGATGAAGACTACTGGGACTCTATACTCTGGAGTGTGGAGACCAAGATAAATGTTTTTGGAACTGATGGCTTCAAAACTGTATGGTGAGGAATACAAAGAAAAATGCATGGTGCCAACAGTGAAACATGGTGGTGGCAGTGTCCTTATGTGGGGCTGCATGAGTGCTGCTGGTGTCAGGGAGCTGCATTTCATTGATGGCATCATGAATTCACAGATGTACTGCTCTATACTGAAAGAGAAGTTGCTACCATCACTCTGTGCCCTTGGTCGTCGTGCACTTTTACAACATGACAATGATCCTAAACACATTTCTGAAGAAGAACAGGGTGAAAGTGATTCAGGTGGCTCCTGATCTGAACCCAATCGAACACCTATGGGGAATTCTGAAGAGACAAGTTGAGCATCACTCTCCATCCAGCATCCAGTCTCTAAAAGAGGTCATTCTTGAAGAATGGAAAAAGATAGATGTTGCAAAATGTCGCCAACTTGTTCATTTCATGCCTAGAAGACTTGGTGCTGTCATTAAAAATCATGGAGGCCATACAAAGTACTAGATGTAGTAGTTTCTGTTGTGGGGTGTACTCATTTTTGCATCACCCTAATTTGAGTAAAACTGAAAAATGTGTAATCTAAGTTATATTATTAACCTTACTTTCGTGTTATAAGTTAAACAATGTTATATTAAACTTAGTCTTGTCAACATTTTGGAAATTGTTTTTGTGTTCACTGAGATGTTGTTTAAAATGTTACTTTTCAAAGGGGGTGTACTCATTTACGCTGAGCACTGTAGTTACAAAGTTACTTATAGTTAGTAGAATGTCTAAAGTGGATTATCGAAATAAAGTGTTATGTAATAATAATTAGTAATAAATGATTCATATTAAAAATATATTATTGCAGTGGTCAGATAAAAACAAATGGACCAAAATATACAAAAAGAGCAAATGACATCTGAGTCTGTATTTAAGAGCAGGGACAGTGTGGATACAAAGAGAAGTGTTAATGTGCAATTAATGACCACTTAAAGTCAACATGAAACACTGTTCAGATTCTGTTTCTCAGATTCTCAATTTTAAAACTAAATTAAAAATGTGCATAAATTGTGCACAATAAGACTAGTAATGTTTGTATTAAGAATGTAAATAGGCTTTGTTTTTATTTCATGTTCATTTCAAGGTTGTCTGTTCTTTAAAAGGACTTAACATGGCTACAGTATTTAATCAGACTAGTGAAATTATTTTAGGATATAAATATAACTGTGTATGTTGATGTATTTCTTTGTTGGGCAATTAAAGGAAACATTTTAAACTATTTCTGGCTTCTTTACTCGATAACTCGATAACCTGTTGAAATGAGGCTCCTTGAGAAGGGATCCTGACTTTTCACTGACCTCCATATAGGATATCAACTGTGTCCAAAACCTCTAATCACCCCTGACATCCCTGTCAGAAAGAGAGAGAGAAATACAGCTTAATAGCCGCCCAGGCTGAAATGATAAAGCCTCCTTTATGTTCCACTGAATTTCTTTATCTTGTGAAAGAATCTGAGAGGGAGGTCGCTGGAGTGAGATTGTGCTGTACTCGTACTTTTGCATGACAATGTCCGCTCATTGATCCTAGTGGGTCCTGACTTTCATGTCCAGCAAGAAATGAGTCAAGCAGAATGACTGAAGAGCCAGTTAAAAGGTCAGAGGTCACTCTCACTCTCTCCAGACTTCATTTATGATGAGGAATCACTGTATTTGCTGGTCAGTAACATGTTCTCCTGTTTCTGACAGGGTCTCTTGTGACAGCTGTCTGCCTTCTGAAAGGAATTCCCTTTAAGGAATGTACTAGTAGGAATGCTGCTGGAAATCATGACTCAGAGGAGGAATATTTTCATTAATAAACCAAAGAGTTGACCTGATAACCATGGGTAACCATGTCAGGGTCAAGCGAGGCAATACATTTTCACTTAAAAGAATAGTTCATGTCTTTCTGACCCTGTCAATTTTTTTCTTTCTTCTGTGAATCCTAAAAGATGTTAGGCAGAATATCTGATTTCAGTAAGCGTCTTACGTATGACTTCAAAAGACTTGGAATATAGTGTATGAGTTGTTTGGTCTACTTTTATGACACTTTTGTGGTTTGTTTTTGTAGCAGAAATCACCATTCACTTTTGTTGTATATAAAAGAGCAGTTACACTCTGCCTAACATCTAATTTTGCATTTGACAAAAATAAATCAATATAAAATGTTTTCTTTTGTCTGAACTACTTAAATCAATGTCAATTTCACCACTGTAAATCATCATGGTTCAAACTAGTTCCTGCTCTTTAAAAACATACCATAAATCATAGGAATCACTTAAAAGTTGGCATGAAATGGAAATTCACACTATTTTCTAAATACATTAATGTGAATGTTTCATCCATGCATGTTTTTTTTAATCTATTTATTTATAATAAATGTCATAACTCAATCTTCTGATGACATGTCAGTTTCTCTGGTGATGTATGCTGGACTTATCCAATCATTTCGTCTGCCTAAACTCCGCCCTTTTCTTCATGCTTGCATTCAGATCTGCCTCCATCCAATCAGCAATCAATGAAATGAACCAAGTTCTCAGCCATTTTTACATTTTTTTTTTTTTCGATTCAATATTCTGTTTCATTTGGATATACGGATGCACAATACAGAAGAAAGGATCTGTCAATAGTCTCGATACATTGTTAAACTTGTTGTTTACTTCAAAATCCAAGAATTTGAGAACATCATTGATAATGTTTTTAATCTATGATTTGGACATTAGTAATTCAGTACTGATACAGAGAAATTAGCATATACAACCATAAGCAAGCCTGAACTCGTCTGATCTCGGAAGCTAAGCAAGGTTTGGCTTGGTTGGTACTTGGATAGGAGATTGCCAGGGAAATACCAGGTGCTGTAGGGTTACTGGACATCAGTCCAGGGTGTTTTACTGTCTTCGGCCCCCACACAATCCAATGTGAAAATTTAGAAATTTAGCCTGACTCATACAAACATTTATTTGCAAAATGTATTAGTATTACATATTTGCACGAGTGAGTAATATCTAATGCTCAGACCCACAGGGAATCTGGGCACACAGAACTCTGGAACCTCTGGAGATTTACTCAGACGCTCTACATATTTTTCGACCCTTGCATGTTCGTTTATTAAATATTTGGGCTAATTCGATTATAGTTTCAGTTACCAGGAAGAGCTCTGCTTAGTATATTTCACCATGGATAAATCCATTCCACAGAATTTCCCTGAAAATCAGCAGAGAACATATAAAAAAAAACAGCCACTGAGTCTGTCTGGGCCTGGCAATACCTAGTTTTGTTCTTGTGTTCTTCTGTGTACTTTTGTTGTGTTGGTGGATACTGCCTAGCGGCTGACCCCTCGTCCTTTGAAACCTAGAATAGAGTATCATCATTACGTAAGCGGCACCGTAGACCTGTCATTTATCTGCCCTGTAGGGGGCTAATTACATATCTGCACTCTTCTGAGTAAGCAAAGTCAAAAGGCACACACATATATACAATATGCACATCTAAAAACAACATTTTGCATCGGCAGCAAAATGAAAAAGAAGAACACGGATGCAAAATACTTTAAAACAGGTCAATAGATGGTGGTTTATTTTAAAAACCACTATAGCTGTTTATGCCGTCTCAATAAAGTAATGTTACCGAGAGCTCTAATCAAAACACCCACCAGTTCCACGAGTTCAGAATAATGCAGGCAGGTCTTCTGAGACACTTATTCAAACCAATCTCCAAAGTGATTCAACAAAACAAAGCCATTAGTGCTAATTAAAACCATTCAAAAGTACGGCTCTACCCTTTCCAATTAACAGAGAAAAGAGGGAAAGTCACTCTTTTGAGACTGAGCTAATTCTACTTGAGTGCTTAAACTTTAGCTCCGGTAAGCCACTGCTTGGAAAGTGGCCATCATGATACAGTTATTCTCTGAAGGAGAGGCAACGACAGGAAGGCCCTTCATTAGGCGGCGCAGCGCTAAAGAGGCCCTTCATTAACAGAGCTAGCAGCTAACGATCAGAGAGGAGGGGGCAGGGCTCATCAACTAAATGAGAGAGCTGTGAGTGACCCTTGGTTAAAAGATGCGGCCCTGATCTGCCCTTGAACCCTGAACTCAAACTACAGAAAAGCTCTGCTGTTCTCGTATGTCAGAGGAATTTTTTTTCAGTTAGCGATACTAATCCCTTTCAAAATCTAGCCTAACATTCAATAAACCTGTGTCGTGTAATGATGGAACTATCACAAAGGTCACAGTGAACGTTAAAAACATAAACATGCTCAGTGACGTACCACAAATCTGTTTATCAATTGCTGTTTATCTGTCTAGATAAAGTATCTGCCATTTACAAACTATCTCTGGTGGACTCAGGAGATTAAAAATGTAAAGCACCCAATAAACATTTAATATAAATGAGAGAGAAGTGATTCCATAATAAAAACTTTCCTTCGTATCACATTAAAGCAATTAGATTTGCAGTGGTTGCTCTTGCAGCTCCATCATGTCTATCAGAGTGTGTCTGCCCAAACCAATAATATACATAAGAGTAAAATGTTATTCTTTGATTATGATTCCTATGTACACTGATGAGCCAAAATATTATGACCAGTCACAGTCGAAGCGAATATCGTTGATCATCTAGTATCAAAGCCACATATTCTGGGTCGATTAGATGGTATGCAAACATTCAGTTCTCGTAACTAGCACATTGGATGCAGGAGAAATGGGCAGGATTAAAGATCTAAGGGACTTTGACAAGGGCCAATTTTTTATGGCAAGGCAACTGGGTCAGAGTATCTCTGAAACAGAGACCACAAACCAGCAACAGGGTCCTGGGCGCCCAAGGCTCATCGATGCACAAGGGGCAAAAAAAGGTCTATTGTGGCACAAGTCATAAAATTTAAATAAAGGTTATGGGAGGAATGTGTAACAACACACAGTGTATCACACTCTGCTGCGTATGGGGCTGCATAGCCACAGACCAATCAGAGTGCCTATGATGACCCCTGTACACCACCGAAAGCGCCTACAATGGGCACACGAGCGGCGGGACTGCTGGACCTTGGAGCAGTGGAAGAAGGTTGCCTGGTCCGATGAGTCCCATTTTCTTTTACATTGCGTGGACTGCCGTGTACATCTGCACCATTTTCTTGGGGAAGTGACGGCACCAGGATCACTGCAGGACGACGACAAGCAGGTGAAGGGGGTGTGATGCTCTGGGCAATGTTCTGCTGGGAAACCCTGGGTCTGGCCATTCATGTGGACATACATTTGTGCCACCTACCTAGACATAGTTGCAGATCAGGGCCCGTATTTATCAAGCCTCTGAGAATTACTCACAAGAACAGTGCTAAGAATTGACTTAAGAGCCAAATTCTTGGCTCAAAGCTGCGCTTAAAAGTTAGTTATCAAGCATCTCGGTAATTTAAATGAAGTGTAGGACTAAATCTTAAAGGGTTAGTTCACCCAAAAATGAAAATAATGTCATTTATTACTCACCCTCATGCTGTTCCACACCTTTAAGACCTTCATTAATCTTCAGAACACAAATTAAGATATTTTTGTTTAAATCCGATGGCTCCGTGAGGCCTGCATAGCCAGCAATGACATTTCCTCTCTCAAGATCCATTAATGTACTAAAAACATATTTAAATCAGTTCATGTGAGTACAGTGGTTCAACCTTAATATTATAAAGTGACGAGAATATTTTGGTGCGCCAAAAAAAAACAAAATAATGACTTCTATAGTGATGGCCAATTTCAAAACACTGCTTCAGGAAGCTTCAGAGCATAATGAATCAGCGTGTCGAATCCGCAGTTCGGCGCGCCAAAGTCACGTGATTTCAGCAGTTTGGCGGTTTGACACGCGATCCGAATCATGATTCGACACGCTGATTCATTACGCTCCGAGTCTTCCTGAAGCAGTGTTTTGAAATCGGCCATCACTAAGTAAGTCGTTATTTTGTTTTTTTGGCGCACCAAAAATATTCTCGTCGCTTTATAATATTAATATTGAACCACTGTACTCACATGAACTGATTTAAATATGTTTTTAGTACCTTTATGGATCTTGAAAGAGGAAATGTCATTGCTGGCTATGGAGGCCTCATGGAGCCATCGGATTTAAACAAAAATATCTTAATTTGTGTTCCGAAGATTAATGAAGGTCTTACGGGTGTAAAACGGCACGAGGGTGAGTAAATAATGACAGAATTTTCATTTTTGGGTGAACTAACCCTTTAAGTGTCAGTCTTAGAGATGATTCATTACACTTTGCTGTGCCACAAACAGGATTTTGGGTGATGACATTGGCATGGACCAATCACTGAATAGATTTCCTTATTTAAGAATATTCTCAGATAAATTCACATTGAGTGGTGAAAATCCTAAGAGGCATTTACATTCAACACACATTTGACAATAAAGAATTTTCAAGAAAATACATTATGATATACACATTGGAAATAAAAGATAAACACGTTTCCACCATGTCTTAATTGCACATTTTAAACCGGTGTGCTGTTAACTGACCTACCTATATATAGCCTAGATTTTATTATATAATCAGCCACCATGGATTCCAAAAGAAAACCGAACTGGCGGGATGAAGAAGCGCTACTTCTTGCTGAATTAATTGAACAAGTTCAGCCCAACATTAATCAGCGCTGACAAAGATGATGCCTGCTCTGTCCAAACGATACCGTTTGATTAACTGCTCGTCGTCAAACATTTCAAAAACATTCTTGCTCCCTCTCCTCAGTGCCCTCACAAGCCCCTACTGGAAACTCCTAACCACTTGAGAGACCTCTCGAGCTGTCTTAGATAACTGGGAAAGTAAGGGTGTACTCACACTAGGCACTCTGAACCGTGCCCGAGCGCGTTTGACCCCCAAAGCCCGGTTTGTTTGACAAGTGTGATCGCTCCGTTGAGGCAGCTGCTGGCCTGTCCCATACTTGGATGAGTTAACTATACTCTGTTCACTGAATAGTTTCACTATTTGCTAAAAAGAATATTTGCTGATGAAAATTCTGAAGAATTGTCACTTCAATACAGAAAATGCTAACCAACAAATCTGTTTAATTAAAGGGTTAGTTCACCCAAAAATGAAAATTCTGTCATTTATTACTCACCCTCATGTCGTTACACACCCGTAAGACCTTTGTTCATCTTCGGAACACAAATTAAGATATTTTTGATAAAATCCGATGGCTCAGTGTCCATTGACAGCAAGATAATTAACACTTTCAGATGCCAAGAAAGCTACTAAAAACATATTTAATAAAACTGCCAAAGTCACGCCCCCCAGTGGTGAATCACTGAAATTTCGAAACACTTATGACGTAACAAAGCCTTGTTTACTGAAATCACGTGAGTTTGGCAGTTTGATTCACACTCCGAACCACTGATTCAAAACAAAAGATTTGTAAAGCTTCGAAGCTTCATGAAACAGTGTTTGGAAATCGCCCATCACTAGATATTGTTGAATAAAGTCATTATTTTGTTTTTTTGGTGCACAAAAAGTATTCTCATCGCTTCATAACATTAAGGTTGAACCACTGTAGTCACATGAACTGTTTTAAATATGTCTTTATTAGCTTTTCTGGCCATCTGAAAGTGTTAATTATCTTGCTGGCAATGCAGGCCTCACTGAGCCATCAGATTTCATCAAAAATATCTTAATTTGTGTTCTGAAGATGAACGAAGGTCTTACAGGTGTGTAACAACATGAGGGTGAGTAATTAATGACAGAATTTTCATTTTTGGGTGAACTAACCCTTGTTCCTAGTTCAATAATTAAGTTAATTAAATTGAAATTATTTTCTGTGGTTATCAACACTACAGATACAGACGAGAGCTACTTTGTATTAAACCTGAAACATTTCTGAAGAATGAAGCAACTTAAGAAGCTATACTTGTTAAGTATACTTATGTAGAGTATACTAATATACGTAAATAATATAATACTGTATTATATTGTAATACTTAATTCTAATATAGATCTGGCAGTGCCTGGAATCACAACAAAATGACCTGGCCACATAACATGAATCTCCAGTGTTCTCTGGTGCAGATATGGGAACAGGCAATATGGTTTAAAAATAATAGGTAGTTGATAGTGTTTAGCTGTGAATAAGATATGAACTGTGAAGACCAGTTTTATTAAAATAATTTTGTCTCAACCCCTCAATTAGCAACAAAAAAGCATGCTTAATATACATGCAATTAGGAAATCTATGGGAAAACATCCTGTATAACGGTCCTGTCATGACCATGTTAAGCAGGTAACATTCACACTATCCATAAAATACTTTACAAAGAGCAAACTCCAACAATAATTAGTTCTGTAATGCATATTCATCCTAGAAAAGTAGTCCCACCGTGGAAAAGATCACTTAATTTTTAAAGCTCAAATAACATACAGTGCATCCGGAAAGTATTCACAGCGCTTCACTTTTTCCACATTTTGTTATGTTACAGGCTTATTCCAAAAGGGATTAAATTCATTATTTTCTTTAAAATTCTACAAACAATACCCCATAATGACAACCAATTACAGCCTCAAGTCTTTTTGAGTATGATGCTACAAGCTTGGCACACCTATTTTTGGGCAGTTTCTCCCATTCTTCTTTGCAGGACCTCTCAAGCTCCATCAGGTTGGATGGGGAGCGTCGGTGCACAGCCATTTTCAGATCTCTCCAGAGATGTTCAATCGGGTTCAAGTCTGGGCTCTGGCTGGGCCACTCAAGGACATTCACAGAGTTGTCCCATAGCCACTCCTTTCTTATCTTGGCTGTGTGCTTAGGGTCATTGTCCTGTTGGAGGATGAACCTTCGCCCCAGTCTGAGGTCCAGAGCTCTCTGGAGCAGGTTTTCATCAAGGATGTCTCTGTACATTGCTGCATTCATCTTTCCCTCAATCCAGACTAATCTCCTAGTTCCTGCCGCTGAAAAACATCCCCACAGCATGATGCTGACACCACCATGCTTCACTGTAGGGATGGTACTGGCCAGGTGATGAGTAGTGCCTGGTTTCCTCCAGACATGACGCTTGCTATTCAGGCCAAAGTGTTCAATCTTTGTTGATCTCATGGTCTGAGAGTCCTTCAGGTGCCTTTTGGCAAACTCCAGGTGGGCTGTCATGTGCCTTTTACTGAGGAGTGGCTTCCGTCTGGCCACTCTATCATACAGGCCTGATTGGTGGAGTGCTGTGTAAGGGTGGACCTCCTACAGGGGTTCAGGCTGTAGGGTTGCCGAGCGACTAAAGAAACGTTATCAGCAAGATGGCAGAAAACTGTACATTTCTTGTCTATAACCACCCACTGCAACTTATACCAACGACGGAAATAAGCGCAGTTATAATAGCAAAATATGTGGGAGAGTGTTGCTACAGTGTGACAATATTGTATTGCAATATGGAGCACATTAATGTTAATACTAAATCAAAACTAGTTAGCACATCATTTGTAATAGAAAGGGTTTAATGACAATATCTGATTATGGTTACACTTAAAATAATTACAAAATAGATGTATGAGATGATAAAATCATATACCATTAATCGTACCCAGCATGTATGTCAAAAGTTACCTGAGAGACAGAGAGAGAGAGAGAGAGAGAGCCAGAGAATGCCCAAGAAATGCCAAGAATCAAAGAGCCAGAGCAACAGTTACAATCTTCTTTTATCCCTTCCTTGACCATGTGACTGAAACCCAAATGTGAGACATTCAAACTGACCAATCAGAAGATTAAAACTTCCCCCACTGTACTAAAGGTGTGACAATTTGTAGGCCCCCGATGTACATGCATTTTGGCCTATAGGGCTTGATCACTATCAGCACCTTTGTGCCTTCCAAATGGCCCTCGTAGCAAAAGAGAGGGGGTTGAAACAGTAAAGCAAATGTCTTTGTTCATTTTAAAATATCTTTGGATATTTTCAATCTTACAGCTGCAGAGGTGGTTGTTCCTCTGGAAGGTTCCCCTCTCTCCACAGAGAAATGCTGGAGCTCTGTTAGAGTGACCATCGGGTTCTTGGTCACCTCCCTGACTAAGGCCCTTCTCCCCCAATCGCTCAGTTCGGCCAGGCGGCCAAAGAGTCCTGGTGGTTCCAAACTTCTTGCATTTACGGATGATGGAGGCCACTGTGCTCATTGGGACCTTCAATGCTGCAGAAATTTTTCTGAAAATTTTCCATCCCCAGATCTGTGCCTCAATACAATCCTGTCTCGGAGGTCTACAGACAATTCCTTGGACTTTACGGCTTTCCATGTGCTCTGACACGCTCTGTTAACTGCGGGACCTTATATAGACAGGTGTGTGCCTTTCCAAATCATGTCCAATCAACTGAATTTACCACAGGCGGACTCCAATCAAGTTGTAGAAACATCTCAAGGATGATCAGTGGAAACAATTTTGAGTGTCATTGCAAAGGCTGTGAATACTTATGTACATATGATTTTTTCGTTTTTTATTTTTAATAAATTTGCAAAGATTTCAAACAAACTTCTTTCACGTTGTCATTATGCAGTATTGTTTGTAGAATTTTAAAGAAAAGAATGAATTTAATCCCTTTTGGAATAAGGCTGTAACATAACAAAATGTGGAAAAAGTGAAGCGCTGTGAATACTTTCCGGATGCACTGTAGATGTTGTAAGAAAGCAGTTTAACAAAATCCATGCTGCGTATTTCTGTTTTTAAGTCCTTGCCCCATAGACCTCCATTACTGTAGATATAGTTTTATGTTTTACAAACCAAGGGCGAATCAAAATTATTTTCTGTGGTAATCAACAGCATGCCACAGATACTGTCGATAAAGCCTTTAACACTCCTCTCTGTCTGTTTTTAATCCTCAAATAGAGTATTTCTGAGCTGTGAAAACGAGTATAATCCTGCTTAATTTCCATGCATCACTAAATATTAACGACATTAGATGCGGAACTTTAATCATCTCAGTAATAAAAATCTGATGAGTTAGTTTGGTTAATTTAGAGCCAAACTGCTCATTTGAGGAGAACATCAAAATATTGATGATACATTTTAATGAGCTGGTTTCTAAGAGTCTATTCTGGGGTCACAGCTACAGTAAGGATGGTGGAGCATATGGATAAGAAATCGCAGGAACGTTTGAGAACTGTCAAGGTTGTTGCGTCTTGTGTGGCAATGTCATATAGACAAATGTTAAAGAAAAGCCCTTTGTAAGTTTTAATCAATCAGGTCTCTGGTACAAAAAATGTGACTTTTGCCAGTGTAATCAATAAGTAAATTTCTTGTTTTTCAGCATTTCATAGATCATAGCCTGGTGGCGTTCTGCCCTCTTGTGCCTTCACCCCTTTAGATTAACAGCCATCTGTTTCCCATTACCATTTGTGACAAGGGCACTGGGACCTTGTGGGAGTCACAACTGAAATTCACGTGTAAATCCCACGTTGAAAGATGAGGTGCGATATTCACAGATAATAAATATAGACCGCACGCAAACATACGACCAAACACCTGTAATTATAAAAGCGGTCACATACATGTGAACATATTTTTAGCATGTTCATAAACTTTCCTCTCATCTACCCCCATCACCACACCTATACATATATGTGGATCAATTAAATAAGATTCCACCAGGTTCTATAATTACTTTGATCCACAGCTGAATACCTAGAATTCTCCAGGTGCCAAATGTGTGGGAAAAAGGCAGATTGTGTTATAAATAAGACGTGCTAATGATAATGTGTGTGGTGACTTTATATGTTCTTCTTTCTTCTTAACATTCTTATTTTGTGGATAAAAACATCATTATTCTTCTGTAATCCTCACTTGTTGCAATTATTGTCATTCCTTTTGTTTCTGTACAACACAATCTGACATTTCTTTTCATCTCCCCTGCAAATTCAAGTTCTGCTTTGAGTAAGTGATGCACTGTAAAGTAAATGATATTCAATATTCACAGGACCAAATGACTCTATGATGTCTCAGAGACTGTTACAGTATATATTTAGCTTTGCATGTTTGTTTCCCCAGAGTCTGTCCGCTCCTCATTAGTAAAAACCAAACAGCAAAACATTGAATAAGACAAAACAAAAGAAAAATGGAGATGTAGAAGGGGAATATTAAATCTTTGTTCTATTCTAAGCAATCATACACTCTAAAAACATTGGGCTGAAAGTAACCCAATTTGGGTTTTGACCTAGCATGTTGGGTTGTTTTTTGCTTAACTCAGCATAATGGGTTGATTTGGTTCTTTTTTTAGGAATACAAGCTTATTTTAACCTCATACATGGGTTAATATTCCAGATTAACTTACATCCTGTAAAATGGAATACATGTTTTGTTTTTACAATTACAATAATAATGCCAAATTACTCAAAATGCTAATTACTTACATTGATCTTTTACCAAAATTATGAAGGTACCAATTTTACTATTTATCATGATTTTGTTTTAAAGGACACATGATGTGTTTTCATCTTTTTTTTTTTTTTTTTTTTGCTTTTAGTCCATGTCTGACAACAGTAAGGTCATCTGTACTATACATGCTAGTGTGCTTCATAGTGAGTTTACATAAGTAACCTTTAGCAGATATACACATTTAAAATTTATAGTGTTTCTCCTCTGGGAAAATGGACCAAAAATATTGATGACTCATCTTGCTTGCAGGGGTATATACAAATTTGTCTAATAAAATGCTGTCTGGGATGAAAATGCCTCTTCACCCTAATGCCACCTACAACCAGCTAACAATAGCAAGCAACAAACCATGGGTTTTCAGGTATAGAAATTGAATAAAGTAATCAGATGTAAAATAACACTGCATAGTCTTTACTGTGTAAATTAAATATACACCGATCAGGCATAACATTATGACCACTGACAGGTGAAGTGATTAATACTGATTCTCTCTTCATCACGGCACCTGTTAGTGGATGGGATATATTAGGCAGCAAGTGAACATTTTGTCCTCAAAGTTGATGTGTTAGAAGAAGGAAAAATGGGCAAGCGCAAGGATTTGAGCGAGTTTGACAAGGGCCAAATTGTGATGGCTCTGCAGTTCCCGGTCTGCAGTGGTCAGTATCTCATTGATGCACGTGGGGAGCGAAGGCTGGCCCGTGTGGTCCGATCCAACAGACGAGCTACTGTAGCTCAAATTGCTCAAGAAGTTAATGCTGGTTCTGATAGAAAGGTGTCAGAATACACAGTGCATCGCAGTTTGTTGCGTATGGGGCTGCATAGCTGCAGACCAGTCAGGGTGCCCATGCTGACCCCTGTTCACCGCCGAAAGTGGCAACAGTGGACACGTGATCATCAGAACTGGACCACGGAGCAATGCAAGAAGGTGGCCTGGTCTGATGAATCACACCACGTGTGATTCATCAGACACCATCTTTTACACCACGTGGATGGCCGGGTGCGTGTGCGTCACTTACCTGGGGAACACATGGCACCAGGATGCACTATGGGAAGAAGGCAAGCCTGCGGAGGCAGTGTGATGCTTTGGGCAATGTTCTGCTGGGAAACCTTGGGTCCTGCCATCCATGTGGATGTTACTTTGACACGTACCACCTACCTAAGCATTGCTGCAGACCATGTATACCCTTTCATGGAAACGGTATTCCCTGGTGGCTGTGGCCTCTTTCAGCAGGATAATGCGCCCTGCCACAAAGCAAAAATGGTTCAGGAATGGTTTGAGGAGCACAACAACGAGTTTGAGGTGTTGTCTTGGCCTCCAAATTTCCCAGATCTCAATCCAATCGAGCATCTGTGGGATGTGCTGAACAAACAAGTCCGATCCATGGAGGCTCCACCTCGCAGCTTTCAGGACTTAAAGGATCTGCTGCTAACATCTTGGTCCAGATACCACAGCACTCCTTCAGGGGTCTAGTGGAGTCCATGCCTCGACGGGTCAGGGCTGTTTTGGCAGCAAAAGTTGGACCAACACAATATTAAGAAGGTGGTCATAATGTTATGCCTGATCGGTGTCGATTAATCTTTAATAAATTTACAAAAGTTATTCAGTCAAGAACAGTGAGTTGATTTTTTTGTCTGTCTTTTGTTGTTTGATTAACATTAAAAACACAGATATCAGCAGGAATATTAGACTGCTGTCACTTTAAGACACAATGCAGAGATACTGTTACACATGCGTTGTCTTTCTCGACTGTTTACGTTCACTCAAGACAACCTACTATGCTTATTAGGGTACTCATTGAGATGGGCTTTTTTTTTTTAATTTTTTTTTTTTTTTTTACATAATTTTGTGTGATTTTGTCCATTCAAGTGTAAGAAAGAGAGCATATATGAAGTATTCGCATGCTGTCTGAGACACTGCTTTCTAGGTGCATGCTTCGGATGTTTGTCTACTTCCCACACCTCACGCGAGTAACACATTGAGTTCCCTTTTGCGTCTTCTTGCACATGAATATTTAAATTGGCAAGGCTCAAACTTAAGTGACGATGCACAGCACTGGCCCATCAACTGTCCCGAGCATCGTTCACGTTCATGTTCTCTCAACATTGCATTGTTAGGATTCATTAAAAATGTTACCGGCCAACATGTGATTGACACCACTTCATATACTCGCCAGTGCTGATTTTTACTTGCATCTCGGCGCTTGCAGAGCGTTAATTTTAGGCCCTGGATGTAACCCAAAGGCTATTGGCTATTTAAAGAAATGCTAACACTTTACAATAAGGTTCATTAGTTAAACATTAGTTCATGTATTAACTAACATGAACTAACCATGAGCAATAGATTTGTTACTCTATTTACTAATCTTTGTTAACGTTAGTTAATGAAAATACGGTTGTTCATTGTTTGTTCATATTAGTTCACAGTGCATTAACTAATGTTAACAAGATTTTAATAATGTATTAGTAAATGTTGAAATTAACATTAACAAAGATTAATAAATGCTGTATAAGTGCAGTTCATTATTACTTCATGTTAACTAATGTAGTTAACTAATGTTAATTAATGAACCTTATTGTAAAGTGTTACCAAAAAACAAACAAAAAATAAAACAAAAACAAGGATACACCCTTTGATATGTCCCACCCCAACTTCCTGTTTCAACAGGAAATGTCAAAACTGAACAGAAAATGTGTTTGTCAAACCCCTTCATGGGAACTTTAAAGCGAAGTATGACTTGAGACAAAAACTACATTTGCTTTACTGTTAGGAATTGTCTACCTCTTTTCCTGCTAAGTGTTTCAGAGGTGTCAACCTGCTTTTCTGTAAAGTCTGTAGGACTGATGTTCAATCAACAGAGCGGGACCTTGACTAAACAGAAAAAGATTCTTCATATGTGGAACACAGCACTGGGAGATTGCACAAGCCCTTTGTAGTTGTTTGCTTGAGGACAGTTAACGGGGAAATATGATCTCATTGAGATCCGACATTGTCCCGGTCCTGGGGGACGGCACTGGAGGGTGATGATGACAGGTGACACAGCACGCTACACTGGGGTGACAGTGGATGACAGCTCCTATTCTTAGCAGGCAGTCTCTGACTGCACACAAGTGTTATTGACTACATTATTCTGTCACTTCGTGCAGAGATTGATGTTTGATTTGTTACCTGTTGTTTAGTAACTGTGTGTGTGTGTCTGCACACATAATCGTGCATGTTTGTTTATGTGTGTGTGTGTGTGTGTGTGTGTGTGCATACGCTTAGGTGCATGTGTGGATAATGAGTTTTCATAAATAGATGGTCTTTTGGGAAAAGCCACCTGTTTGAAGTAAAATTTGAAAGAAAAGCTGCCTTGAACTCCATGATCAGTATTGTCTAGCACAGTCAGGGCTTTCCCAGGGGTTTGATACTGTGGGTGGTTTTCATCTGCACATTTCTTCTCGTTTTGCAAATCTCTGAGGTCTACTAGTCTAGGAGGAGAAGAGACATGATTTACACTATATCTTAAGGGCTTTTCATGAGAAGGTTTAAAAAAAAATCATTCTGGCCCAAAACATGCTCTACACAAGTACATTATCGCTAATGTTACCAGCTACACAACCTCGATTTTATGCATTGCTGTGTTCCGCAAAGAGTCAAATCTCAAATATAACAGGACTTCATAATATGTGTTACTTCTGTCGCTAGGTTTCTCCTTTCTACCAATTACAGGTGAAGAAACAGTTTGAGGAGAATCTTGGGGTGTGTTCAAAATCGAATACTTGCCTACTATATAGTATTTGAAAAACAGTAGATGAAAAGTACCTGGATGACCTACTACTACTGCCGAGATTCTGAAGTGAGCATTCAATGGACACAATACTATCCCATGAGGCCATGGCAGAGGATTTGTGAATGGTGGTGAAGTGACAAAAATGACACCGTAGGTCACGTGACAGTAACAACATGGCAGATTTTTAAGTCCAAATTTCATTCAAACTACCCATATTTATACTATATTGAACATATTTTTTAATGGAAGTAAGTTTTAAACCAAATGTAGTACCTACTAGGGTTTGAACGACTTTTCGATGTTTTGAGTCGACATTTATGTGATGAAAGCTGAGTCGACTAGTCGCTGATGACGTCAGTAATGAAAAAATAAGCCTGAACCTTGAGCTGACACTGACAGCTGAGACTCGAACGTGTTGCCTTGTGCACAGCTATGGCATATGACTATTGCTCCTACATAACAGCTAATTTTTTATCATTTCTTTTGTCTTTGGGTCATTATATTTCTCACAGATTTCTGCTTGTTCTGCATTACAATACAGTACACATTAGTTTAGAATGACGATTAACTTACCTGTACAACAATCTGTTTAAAACGTGCATTCTCCCATTCAATTTCGAGCTTCCAGATAGTATAATCACACATCTTGTGCGCTCTCGGAGTATGCATTTATTTTGTCATTTTGGAAATGATGCGTAAATGTGGACTTTAAAGATTTCTTATGCTGTTGCACCCTCTATAGGACCAGCGACTAGATGACGTCAAGCTTAAAGCATCATGGCAGAGTATTAAAGTCGACTAGTCGGTGCGATCCCTAAAACATACTATACAGTATATGAGTTCACAAGCGATCAACACTCCAATCCAGAAGAGGGCGCATGTGGCAATGCAACTTTTGCTAACTGCCACAACAGGAAACAGCACAGAAGAAGAAGAATAGACGATCTATGCATAGATATGTTTACGTGTAATCTCTCAAGCAGTGTTTCAACTGCAGAAAGACATCAATGAAAAGCTTGAGAATAATATCTCATGTAGCATTACATTTACCTCAGGCAAGTCATTTAGTGTCCACAGCATGTTAGTTCACTAATGAAATGAACATTTCTTCTTCTTCTTCTTCATTTATTATATAGCACTATATAAATACAACTAAGTTGCCCAAAGTGCTTTACAAGGTGAACACAGAAAATCAGCATGATAATAATAAATAACACATAAAACGAATGCAATCAGCCATTTTTAAAAAGCCATTTCATTAAATATATGCACTATATTAGCTTATATATTCATTATATTTACTTTATCTGTTAGTAATGTCTTAATTATTTGATATATGTTTAAATAAATTTGTCATGAAAACAAGTTATGGCAGTAACTGTGTAAATGATTATATTTCAAAAATGAATTGGAGTAGAAAGATAATTGAAAAATAATTTTATAATTAGATTAATTAGAAGTTAATGTAAAACTTTATGTGCAATTTACATGTTTTTTTTTTTATTTGAGTGTTATTATATCTAAAAATAAATAGCAACTGAATTTAATAGTTTGGGCTCTGTTGTTATTTGAAACCTTTAATATTATAGTAATGTGCAAGAAGGACTTCCTGCAGTTTACAGCATTAGCAGAGATTTTTTTTTTCTTAAGAAAATGTTAATTATAATTGAATTTATTTAAAGACAGACACAATTTGTTCAATAAACCCCTGTTTAATAAAAAAAGAAGAAAAAAGAAGCAATGTTATGTTTAATTTTTTAATTATACAGTGTATTTAGCAAAAAAGTCATGCGGTCCCAACGATGAAAAGTTTTTTTGTTGTTGTTTTTTACAAATATCATTAATTTTTAATTTATAAATATATTACAAAAAGTAGTTGCACCACAACATTTATTATGTAAAAATGTATTTTTTTATTATTATTATTATTATTCTTTTTTTTTTAATAATAAAGGTTTGTACTCTAAGGTGTGAGGAAAATAAGTTATTTGGTTACATCACATGACATTAAATCGAAACTTCTCTTGAAAATGGTATAAAAGTTTTCCGAAACCAACATGTTTTGCCACATTGTGTTTTTAACTGGATTTTTTTTAATGATTTTTTTATCTTATAAGCCAAGACTTATATAAGCTCTGTGTGTTTAGGTGCTTCTATTATCTATGTTTCTCGTCTTAGGCTATAATATATGATCCACTGACACCTGCTCGTATTGTTCTTTTGTCTGAAATGAGCATTCCAAACATGTTCCCTCTATAATTTCGGGCTACTGCGAAACATGTCTCCAAACCGAGTTTTAATCAGCACGCAAAGCTGTTGTTCGGTAAATGGTTGTCAGGCACCTCCATTAGCCATTAAGAGGAGCCTGACTGCCGTCAACACTGCAAATTGGCATGCTCCACTCCCACAACGAGGGGAAAACATCAGAACTGGTTCTGATTCATCCACGGGTCATGATTTTATCACCCCTCTGTAAATGAACATCTATACACTCACCTCAAGGTATTTAAATATCATCTCCATAGCTTGTCGGTGGGCTAGCATGTGGAATTGCTGTGCTAATTAGCTTCGACGGGCAGAGCCGGTAGTCTGTTCAAAGCCAAACAATGCTCTGTTATTGGAAGCCATCCCTCGGAGTCTGTGTATATCTGCATCATAATAGCTTGCAGGTTTATGACAGTATAATTCCTACAGTGATTCAGAGCACATGAATAAAGCTGATTTGACTCATAGCAACGGTTATTTGAAATGGTTTTTGTGTGTTTTGTACTTCTAAAAGAGCAACAACGTCTAAGTCTTAATGAATCATTCTCATTCTGACTGTGTTATCATTTCTGCTTGAAATGACTAAGCTAGAACTCAGCATCATTCATAAGAAGAAGTAATTATGACATGTTTTGTAATAACTCGAATGCTATATGTCATTCACTTTCAGGTCTACAGACAGCGTCAGATCATCTTCGCCAGTCGACAGCAGCCTACAAAATGTCTCAAGAACAGCACTATTGAGGATCACATAGTTTTGGATATGCTAGGTAATGGGACCAAGACTACCTTGGTCAACATGCTTCACCAGAAAGACAGAGCGTCACCAAACAAGCACTAACCATTCTGAACTCGAATGGGAACTCATGCTAGCCTAAACTGGTCTTTTCAATAAGTCCCCAACAGGGCCATCAGTTTGCTTGGGCTTTCACACCTGGCTCGCCCTGGCAAGGACGCACCTGCTCTAGCTCTGCATTGGCAGCATGCGTCCATGGACATCAGTCCACAAATAGCCACTTCACTCTCAGTATTTCACTCACCTATGGATTCATGAACCAAGTAAGGTCATCCTCCGTATCAGCCCAACTATGTCTCAACCTTGGGGAACAATGGCTCGTCAAGTAAGTGACATTATACATTTACTATGTGGAGGTCATTTATTCTCAGTCTCAGGCCTGTAGTTTTCAAAGGCATGAACAGCCTTTAAAAATGTTGTGAATTGTGTAACAATAAAACATCTTTTTAAAAAGGACTTGAGGATTAGAACAATGTGTAAAAAGCAAGAATGTTTTGTCCTTGAAAGTGAAAAATCTTTTAATTTTGTTTTAGTCTGGAGACTTTTTATCACATGCCTTGCTAACATATAAAGCCTTGTGTAAATCAGCAGAGACAGCAGTGTCAGAGTGGGTCAACATAAAAAAAAAAAAAAAAAAAAAAAAATATATATATATATATATATATTTCTAGCACCACCGTTCATCAGAGTAATTCACCTTGAATTCATTATTTACTCACTCATGGTACACCGATCATGCGATTGCCATGTAAGTAACATAATACATTTACTGTCTTGTGTGGAGGTCATTTATACTCAGTCTCAGGCACGTTACACGCATCACTCCAGCACTTGAAGAAGTTAGAATAAAATAAAGGCGTAAAAAAAAAAAAAAAAAGAAGTTGAGGCTTCAGGATTTTTATTGAGTTTAATTAGCCCCATGTGTGGTTTGTGTGTGGCTGTTCGCGGATATAAAGTGAGACGTGACAGTTAGGCCTACTAGTGCAAATCTCATGATTACAGTTAAATAAGAACATCTAAATTACATTTATTTTCACATCAAACATCACAACAGACCTTCATCTCACTGGGGTGCGTTTCCCATACAACGACGTAGCCTAACTGGCTGCTTCTCTACCATAGTACGATGCATTGTTGAACAAATAAACTAGCTAGCAGGGTTGCCAGGTTTTCACAACAAAACTCACCCAATTGCTACTCAAAACTAGCCCAATCACATTTCGGGGGAGCCCCCCGGTAAAAATCAAGTTCCGTGGGTAAAATCCGCGTTTTTGTCGGGGTTCCTCTGGTAAAATTTGCATTCCAGGGGCTAAATATCACGTTATTTGGGGTCGTTTCAACCCACGGACATGAAAAACAACCCGCGGCAACAGTGTTAAAGTAGCCCAATTCCTCTGGAAAACCGTGGACTTGGCAACACTGCTAGCTAGTCAAGACTGTTTCCCAAAACCGTACTGTCACAAACCTGTCGTTCTGCCACGTTGGTGAATGATGTCACACAGGTGGTGGAGTAATAACTTCTTTTAATGAATCCGTTTGAGATTGAATTAATGTTAGATTTGTTGCTACACTCTAAAAAATGCTGGGTTAAAAACAACCCAAGTTGGGTTAAATATGGACAAATATTTGCCCAACCTGCTGGGTAGTGTTATTTAACTAAACTACTGATTAAAAAAAAATACTATATGTCTGTCTTAAAATGAACCCAAAATAGGTTGGAAATTAAAAATCAGACATATAATTACTAAAGGCAACAGTAATAATCAAAAGGTGACCATTTATTGAACATTATTAATTTACAACCTGTTTGGAGTTCATTTTAAGTGAGCAATATAGTAATTTTTAAAAAATAGTTTAGTTAAAGAAAACTACCCAGCAGGTTGGGTCAAACATATAACCCAAATACTGGGTCAAAACAACCCAATCGCTGAGTTTGTCCATATTTAACCCAACTTGAGTGTATAAATTATGGACATGGCATCTGAGGACTAATTCTCATTTTTCTCAGTTATTTTGCTTTATTTCCAGATTCAATCATAGGCTCGTTCTTACATACTAGAGCACGTACGCACATGCGCACTCTTCAAAAACAGTGCTTAAAATCTCTTGTCAATACAAATGACATTTGTATATATTCGAAATAAAAGATATACATTGTACTTAATGTCAGCTTGCTTATTTTGCTCAAGATAATGATTTATTAGGTCCACATGTCATAAAAAAGAAACTATGCTTCTAACTGCGATGCAGTTTGCGAATGTTCGTTTGAACTATGGTTTCTGGAAACACCAAATCGCTGAACTATGTTAGTAACAACGGAACTTGCGATGTCAGTTGGCTAACGACGCTTTTGGGAAACACACCTGTTTAGCACTTTTATATATGACAATTTACATTAAATTAAAAATATCTACTTAATACTCTGGGTTGGGGCCAAATACCAAGCTCGGAGCCCTCTCCTTGGACAGCACACCAAATACGCATACTATTTACTCTATCTGATTAATTTTAAGAGTGAACTCGTGAATAAGTGCAACTAGAGTCTGTGTGTGATAATGTTGCAGGCAGTGGTGTATTTCAAGTAGTAGTGATTGGAAACTTTTTGGAAACAATCTGAAAATGTTCAAACCTTTCCTGGAGCCTCCCAAGTACTGCACATTTTGGATGACTCCCTTATGGGACAAACCCATCTCAGGTCATGCAGTTCTCTACTAATGACTTGATGAGTTAATTCAGCTGGGTTAAATAAGGGAGACATCCAAAATGTGCAGTAAAGAGGAAGCCCCAGGAATCCTTTGAAAACCCCTGTGCTATGTTCAAATATTCCTACTTCCCTACTATATAGGTACACCAAATAAGTAGTATGTCCACATATATCATATTGAAAAATTATAGGAGAAAAGTACCCATTTAATAAACCAGATTAACATTGAACTATGGTTTTGATCTGTTCCTAACGTAAACTATCATGTTGCATGGGTCTTGTGAACTACTTTTAAGGTGCTTTTTTCGTTCACTGTATTGTATTACGTATTGAAAAGAACAGTGTTAACAGACTTCTTTTTGTATTCCACAGGAAAAACATCATACAGTGATTTTTTTAAAGGTGAGTAATGACATTTTTTAATAAACAATATTCATATTCATCTTAGATGAATCATCCATTTGCAGTAAAATCTAGCCTATAAATGTACACAAAAGAACAACGGGAAATAAACTTGTTTTCAAACAGAAAATGAACTGAAGAGCTGAATATTTACTAATAACCTAACACTATTTGATATTCAGTGAAACCCTGAGTGGGATTTTAGGTTTAGCACTGCATAGTCCAGATTTCCAACACTGACTCAAGATGTGCATTCCAGTCAGTCTCAAGCTCCCAATGCTGCATAGCTGCAGAGCTGACCCGTTCTCCCTTTGACATCCAGGCCCAGACCACAGCCCTCTCGGCAGCATGACAGCTACGTAATCACACCCAGACCAATTAGACCGAACAGAGCTTTTGCTCAAGCCCACGCCCCAGCATTCTGCTCAATCCTTTGGGCTCTATAGGCAGTATCAGACCCTGCCAGAGCCTTTGAGCAGCTGCACTGTCCCACCCAGCCTGTGTCTTCCTCCTCCTTCAGCCAGAACATTCTGTGCAGATGTTGGTGTGGGATAAAGACACAACACATAAGCTCTACAAAGCAACTCTTTGCTTTAGGTTCTGCACGGCTACACAACCTAATGATGGGAGGACATGCTCCTTGTTAGGGGGAAGAAAATGGTATCTGTCCAAAATGCAGCCAGCCAGACCTCACAAAATAGTCTGGTACTGTCCAATAGTGCCCTGCAAAGCTTTTCGGACATATTAATTTGTCAGTAAAATTAGTCTATGCATTACAAACAGGAGTAGAGTGCTGCAGGGATGCGCACTTCTGTTCCATCATCCTGAAATCTATCAGTTTTTAGTAAAAAGCCTGAAATAAGTTCAATTATTTTATTTTTTTTCCCCTTCAACATAAAATACACCACCACTCATGATTTTACTAAACTTTTACACGTCTTAAAAATTTAACGCTTGCTATGCAGGTTAACTGGAAATACTACACAAAGATTGTTTAGTAAACACAGGGCCTGTCCAAATAGTGTGTTCAAGTGGGCATGAAGATCTCAAGTGTTTTAAGATTCTTGTTTACTCAATGGGACACGCTAAATCACCGCGTGATAGTGGTGCTTCATTTTCGGGGGAAAAAAAAAAAAAAAAACAATCTCTGCAGTCTCTTTAATGTTTTACAACCAAATTATACGTAACATCTAATTAATTTATTTTAGTTTTTCTAGACATGACGTGAAATCAGTGCAAGTTCCTGAACGTGATGAATGACGGGATACGGTTAGCCTCCAAGTGTCTGAAATGGTATGACAGATAGTGTGGATTTAGTGTGCGTTAAGTGTATTGCTCTTTGACGCTTTTCACACCATAATCCAAAAGCCAGAAGAAAACTCTAACACATTAGAATACTATTCCGTCATTAATGAATAACTACACAGGAGCTAATAAGTAATGCAATATTAAAGGGGTCATGAATTTCACATATAACAGGTATTCATACTACAAGAATATACTGTAAGTTTCAGAACTGAAAGCTTCCTTATTAGTCCAAAAACAGCTTTTATTTAAACCAAACCCAGATTACGACTGGTTGTGGAATGTGCCTATTTATTACGTTATATTATGTGTACGTCTAACCAAAATCACCAGTGACCAGTAATTTCTGATATGTAATGATTAATGTACAGTCAGATGTTCTTTGTCTCAAAATCGTTTATTGTCAGTAAATCAAACCAGTGACTAAACAGTTAACTTCACATTGTTTCTCTTGGTAGGATGAAAATAATTTGTCATTTAAACTTTTTATTTTAAATTATATATAGAAAGCGTCAAAGAACGCTCCCTTTACAATTGCTGGAACTGTCAATCAAACAGCGCGAGGTTACCAGTAACTGAGTTCTGGACAGACGCCAAAACTCCCATTAGAATCGATGAATCTCTTATTTATATTATTGTGTTTGCACTGTTAGTTATGATGAAAGCATTCGTTAGTTTGTATAAATTGAGTTACAATGACGAGATCACTGCTTTCATGCGCTCAACAACATGTCTGTGACCGGCTACAATGTTCATCACTGCAACCTTTCATGCCACGATCTAAATATAATGCTATAATCGACATTTTTCATTGAGAACTGTAATATTAAATACGTGCTAAAAGTTTTCGAGAGTTCCACGTTATGCTATTTCATAGGCATAGATGTTAGCCAATCACAGCAGTGGGCGTTTACACTGAAGTCTCACAGCAGACACGCCCCTTAAAACAGAGCGTTTAAATCAGAGGGCTAAAATCAGGTTAAAAATAATGCCTTTTATTTCTAAATTATGACATTTTTTGATGTAAAAATCATACTAACATTATAAGTGCACCCCAGGAAACATTATAAAACAATAAAATAATGCAGTTCATGACCCCTTTAACATTCTAGTAACTGCGATTATCAAACAAGAAACTCTGATTATCTAATTAGTAAATAATCGTGCTCACTTGACGCTTGGCTCATTCTCAGAGTTGTCGCCACCTCTCAAAAAGCAATGAATTTATTTACTCCCATTTTCGCACAGGCTCTGTCACTTTCCCTTTTTGACTGCAGGCTCTCCACAGTTTGAGGTTTCTTGGTTTTGACAATAGATGTGTCCCCAGATGTCAATAATGATTGACGTATAGATCTTTCTAAATTAAAAGCAGCCATCTAGATGACAAGTTTTAACTCTGGACGACGAACACGCCGCTGTGTTCACTTGATTTTTTCCCCCTGATAACAGTGGAAAGAACTTAAATACTCTGTTGGTTTTGGTCATACAGATAATAGTAAATAATAATAGTTCGTATGCGTTTTTTCGTATTCGTCATCCTAAAAATTTGTCACACACAGAAACCTTGCACACTGAGTCTGATGCATATTAATTAATTCGTTGCAAAAAAATTCACAGAACAATACAAAATGGAGTCTTCAAGCAGTGAGGATAATTTTGTTGTCCTCTCTTCTTAAAAAGAGAAAAAGAAAGAGGAAATATTGGGTCCATCATATCCTGAGATTGCATAGATAGGAAGGAGAGTCCCACCTCCTTATCAAGGAGCTGTGGGATTATCCAAAGCGATTCAAAGTTTACTTCAGGATGTCAGTGGCTCAGCTTTCCTAGTGATACTGGAGCCTCATATTAAAAAGAAAACCACCAATATATACTGTATGTATTCTGCTCTTTGTCATACAGTGGTTTGTGCTGCGAGAAGAAGTGGATCAACTTGTTAGATGCTATTCTGAATTTTGGTATTTGCTTGTACGGTGGCTCTGAATTGCCAAAATACCTCTCAAAATGCTTGCTACGAATGCGAAAAACGCAGATTGAACAAACTGAACCCGATCCAATTTTTTTTTATGATGGACTCAGTGTGCAAAGACCTTAAGACATCATTTGAAACTGTAAAAGGGTCTACTTTTATTTGTATTTGTGTACACTCACAATAACAACAAAACATTGTACTTCTGTAAAATAAAGAAAACAAACACGATGTGCTTACTACCGTCTTGGTCTCCCTCAACTTCTTTCTGGAATGCGTCACAAAAATGAACCAAAACCCAGTGTATACTTGCCACACAGACATGAGAACTACGTATGTCGATAGAAAGCTTAAAATGTCTACTATTAAATGAAACAATTCAAATCAAAAACACATTTTCTCTGATTGTGTAATCCATATAAAGACAACGAGAGGTACCGTCTTTCCAAGCAACTGCATCCTCAGCACACGCCATATACAGGTGCTGGTCATATAATTAGAATATCATCAAAAAGTTGATTTATTTCACTAATTCCATTCAAAAAGTGTGAAACTTGTATATTATATTCATTCATTACACACAGACTGATATATTTCAAATGTTTATTTCTTTTCATTTTGATGATTATAACTGACAACTAAGGAAAATCCCAAATTCAGTATCTCAGAAAATTAGAATATTGTGACAAGGTTCAATATTGAAGACACCTGGTGCCACACTCTAATCAGCTAATTAACTCAAAACACCTGCAAAGGCCTTTAAATGGTCTCTCAGTCTAGTTCTGTAGGCTACACAATCATGGGGAAGACTGCTGACTTGACAGTTGTCCAAAAGACGACCATTGACACCTTGCACAAGGAGGGCAAGACACAAAAGATCATTGCAAAAGCCAGCCTGACTGTTCACAGAGCTCTGTGTCCAAGCACATTAATAGAGAGGCGAAGGGAAGGAAAAGATGTGGTAGAAAAAAGTGTACAAGCAATAGGGATAACCGCACCCTGGAGAGGATTGTGAAACAAAACCCATTCAAAAATGTGGGGGAGATTCACAAAGAGTGGACTGCAGCTGGAGTCAGTGTTTCAAGAACCACTACGCACAGACGTATGCAAGACATGGTTTCAGCTGTCGCATTCCTTGTGTCAAGCCACTCTTGAACAACAGACAGCGTCAGAAGCGTCTCGCCTGGGCTAAAGACAAAAAGGACTGGACTGCTGCTGAGTGGTCCAAAGTTATGTTCTCTGATGAAAGTAAATTTTGCATTTCCTTTGGAAATCAGGGTCCCAGAGTCTGGAGGAAGAGAGGAGAGGCACACAATCCACATTGCTTGAGGTCCAGTGTAAAGTTTCCACAGTCAGCGATGGTTTGGGGTGCCATGTCATCTGCTGGTGTTGGTCCACTGTGTTTTCTGAGGTCCAAGGTCAATGCAGCCGTATACCAGGAAGTTTTAGAGCACTTCGTGCTTCCTGCTGCTCACCAACTTTATGGAGATGCAGATTTCATTTTCCAACAGGACTTGGCACCTACACACAGTGCCAAAGCTACCAGTACCTGGTTTAAGGACCATGGTATCCCTGTTCTTAATTGGCCAGCAAACTCGCCTGACCTTAACCCCATAGAAAATCTATGGGGTATTGTGAAGAGGAAGATGCGATATGCCAGACCCAACAATGCAGAAGAGCTGAAGGCCACTATCAGAGCAACCTGGGCTCTTATAACACCTGAGCAGTGCCACAGACTGATCGACTCCATGCCACGCCGCATTGCTGCAGTAATTCAGGCAAAAGGAGCCCCAACTAAGTATTGAGTGCTGTACATGCTCATACTTTTCATGTTCATACTTTTCAGTTGGCCAAGATTTCTAAAAATCCTTTCTTTGTATTGGTCTTAAGTAATATTCTAATTTATGAGATACTGAATTTGGGATTTTCCTTAGTTGTCAGTTATAATCATCAAAATTAAAAGAAATAAACATTTGAAATATATCAGTCTGTGTGTAATGAATGAATATAATATACAAGTTTCACTTTTTGAATGGAATTAGTGAAATAAATTAACTTTTTGATGATATTCTAATTATATGACCAGCACCTGTAGTAGCGGGCCTTTCTGTTCACGGACGTTATGTAACCACGCAAAGATGAATGATCTCAAACTTTTTATAAGCTTACTGTTGTGAAGTGTGGTAAGGTATGGAGATGGTTTTGAACACTGATGTCTTGTGTACTTTCTCAATAACTGAATTTTTTTTTACCAAAAAAGTTACATACTGCAAACTTTGATGTTAATGAATTGAACCTTACTAGCGTTAACATGTTTTATATAAAAACATGGATGTATTGTATACATATGAAACTATTAAATATATTTATTTCCAGAAGTAGGCGTATGTGATGTAATAGTATTGGAAGCCCCTAATGTTTGTTTAATGATGTTGCATGACATTCCAGATGTCCACATATTTTCAGGGTGAGATGAATTTCTACACAGATACCCCTCAGTGTGTAGGGAGCTGTGAACACTGCCTAGTGACCCTGTATATCAGAATACAGATTAAATCATTGACAATTGAAACAAATGTGGCTATTTACGGCTCGGCTAATGATCCACATGACCCAAGACCTATAAGATTATGCTTGATTAGACACAGCTGCATGAAAACTCTTATTATACACACCCAGCAGCCTACATTTCTTGCACTGTTTGTGTTTGGAAAAACTTACAAGCATGATTTAGATGGATGACCGTTGTCCACTTAAAAAGAATTAAGTCTTCTTTGAGTCATCCTGTCCTATCACTGGAGAGACATAATGTTTTCTGTTCCTCGTGGTCCTGACTAACTTCCATCTTGCAGGATGGGATGAGATGGGAAGAGAGTGTGGTAGTGGGAATACCACATTACTGGGATTAGGCCGGGAATGCGAGGAAAGCGGAAAAAAGCCCATTCTCTCTGCTCCGCTGCACCTGTGCAGTCGCTCCAACACTGAGTCTGGAAGTACAGTAATAGGACAGGAGGAGAATGAGGTAAATTAACTTAGGCACGTGACAATATCACACTTTAGAAGACAGTTACCTAAAACAATAAAACAGAGACATCACAAATGAGACCTCTGTCATATTGAAAGACAACATTGAGATAAAATGGTGAGCAAATGGAGCCTCCTGGTTTCAATTTGCCAAACTGCTTTCAAAAAGCCAGATTTCAATTTGAATTCTTATGAAACACTCGCAGAATTACACTGTAAAAAAAGGTTTTCTCATTTGTTCATATAGTAAAGATTATTGGAGTACGTTTTACAAGAAACGTTTTAAGTGTAATTTAATGTGTTACTTGCCGTTTGTACTTATTTGTGACCTGTGCTGGCAAAATGAGTCGGAATGCGTACGAGCTTACGAGCTACAGGCAAAGCAAGTCAAAAATGTCGAATCAGCGTGTCGAATCGCCAAACTGCTGAAATCACGTGACTTTGGCGCTCCGAAGCTTCATGAAGCAGTGTTTTGAAATCGACCATCATTATATAAGTCGTTATTTTGGCGCACCAAAAATATTCTCGTCGCTTTATAATATTAATATTGAACCACTGTACTCACATGAACTGATTTAAATATGTTTTTAGTACATTTATGCATCTTGAGAGAGGCAAATGTCATTGCTGGCTATGCAGGCCTCACTGAGCTATCGGATTTCAACAAAAATATCTTAATTTGCGTTCCGAAGTTTAACGAAGGTCTGGGTGTGGAACGGCATGAGGGTGAGTAATAAATGAACTAACATTAACATTTATGGGTGAACTACCATCTAGCGATCCAAATGGTTCAAATAGCTATTAAACATCTAAAAGTATCCTTATTTGTATGTTTTCTGGGAGGAGTAGGCTACCTTTCTTTTGTCCATGAAAAATGTCGTTTTTCTCTCCTCGCTTCACCGCTCGCGCTTCCCCTCAGCTACTTCCTCATTTGTCCAAGTTTGGTGTCGTTTTAAAGCGCAGCATTCCAACTTTATGAATATTTATAGCGAATTTTTTATGCCGTCCGTCTAAGCCAATGAAATTCAAACTCATGCTGATGTAAACAAATCGATCTTACCCGCGCTGACTGACAGATCCGAAGCGCGCACACAAAGACGCCTCGGACAGCGCGCGATCTCGTAAAATATTGGGGAAAAAAGTTTTATATATATTTTCCTGTAGATATTTGGTTTTGACAAGTTGATTTTGTTTTGGAGCCTTCAGAAAACTTTAACTTGATTTTCCTCAAAATTGACTTTGCTGACTCTATGGACTTCAAACAGTCAAACTGTAGCTCAGTAATTTTTTTGTCGGATTCCAACAAATCATACATCATTTTGAAGGTTTTTTAATAGAGATTGTGAAAATTTGCTCATTGCGACTCTTGCCACAATTGTAAAATTTACCAGCAATTTAAGAGTGAAAATTGTTTCAAAGTAAATCCTACACCATTTTTTCCAGTGTGTGAGCTATATATACTTTTTTTTTAATCTCTGTATTCTTAAATCTCATTTTTATGTTTTTATTTGTTTTTAGAAATGTTAGGACTTGATACTTAAAGTGCAATATCTCCTGAGCTATTAATGAGCAATGTCTGAGCAATAGAAAAAAAATTCTCTCTGTAAGTATCGCACCTTATTTCCAATGCAAAGCACACAATGAAAATGATGGGACATGTGCGTTTAATTATTACTATAACAAGTACAATTAGTATTGAGTTTTCTTGAAGGTAATTTCATTATGAAGCCACACCCTGTGTGTTCTTAGGTAACACTTTATTTTGATAGTCCGATACTATGTTACTTTGCAACTGTCAACTAACTCTCATTAGAGTATTAGTAGACTGTCTGCTTAATATCTTTATTTTGATGCTCCCCAAAAGACATTCTATACTGACTATAACTTTGCAAATGCATGTTAATTTATTCTACTGATCCTAACCCTAACCTAACAGTGCAATTAATACTAACACTCTAATGGGAGTTAGTTGACTTGTAGTTGCAAAGTTACTTATAGTTAGTAGAATGTCTAAAGTGGACCATCAAAATAAAGTGTAACCTGTCCTAATATGGCCTACAGCACATGATGTATTGTGCATTTAAGGCATCAAGAAGAAATATGGCTGTTTACTTGGTTCCACATACAGTATAAAAACCTGAGGCAGTTTTTGCACACTAGTTCATAAATGCTTTGGGTTAGTCCAGCAGTAGCTCCTCTTTTAGGCAGTCAGGGCATTCTGCAGACATACAGTATTGTCTGCTTTACTAACAGCGGACGTTCGCTCTGAAAGACATGAATAGAGAGTCTGCTGCAGTGTAAACAAAAGAGGGCTGCTTCATCCCTCTGCTCTCAAATCTGACCCAATACTGTGGAGCAGGTCAGGGATCAGTGTGGCAGCTTTAAGGATGAGCAAAGCATATAGACAAGCATAATCATTACTATTACGCATAGTTAGGCCTGGAGATTTCAATAAACCCCTAAAAAAAAAAAAAAGGTAACTATGGCATGTAAATCGTCCAGCATTGCTTGTGCAAGGGACATGAATTTCCATTAGGCTGAGTAAATCCAATCTGATTTTAGATTCTGAAAGTTCTATTTGTAGTCTGATTCATTTGCATATGCATTACTTGTGTTCCAAACAAAACTTCAGCACATGCACAGTGCCCAGTCGCTGGTTCGTAAACATTTGTACATCTCTAAAATTAATAATACATATTATGCTTACGTTTCAGATGCTATCAGTGAGACCTGAGACCTATTTAGAGACCAACATATAATAAAGGGTGCGTTCTTTTACTTGGACTAGTAGGCAGCTACCAGGAAACACAATGGCAACCACCTAGCAACACCCAGGCAACTTGGAAATTTGAAACCTACTAGATAAAACAAGTTCTGCCCTACATTGTTTTGCACTGAATATTCTGTCAAAGCTTAATGAAAGTTAAATGCACTTTAAGCACTTTTTAATGTTGTTTAATTTTTGCTATAAAACCTGCAGCCAGTTGCAAGAAGCCATTTAGTTTAAGAAAACTATTAGTGATAGTACTTTTACAGCTCAGCTTGTTCCCTTTTGAGGGAACTCGAGCTGCGTCCGATAGGGACGTTGAGGGTGCTCCCAAAGCAGCGTCTCGTTCCCTTTCTGAGGGAACTATGGTTACATACATAACCTGAGACGTTCCCTTTCAAGGGAACTCGCCCTCAGCATCCCTTTGGGAACGCCCTCAGCATCCCTATCGGACGCAGCCTCTCGTTCCCTTTCTCAGGGAACTATGGTTACATACGTAACCTGAGACGATCTCATCAGTATTTGGTATTTGTAAGTAATGTTTAAACATACATTGTTGGATATACACTGAAACTGGATGTATTGACAGCACCTAAAATGTATAAGTATGTAGTCACCTCTCATTCAAAAAGATAAATACAAAGTTTACCATGTCACAGGACACAAGAAACATTGACATCAAACCTGTGTCATAATGCTTGAGGCAGCAATTTATGAATGTTTAATGAAAACTTTTTTGAGTATGATGGCAGATGGCTGATTATCTGTGCATAAAGAGTTAAATTACAGTCTTTTCCCCACACAGAGCCATCATATGGCTTCGGAAAACTTGGAAATCAATGCTAAAATAGAAAATATTGCTTTTGTGATGAGTATTTTATAGTCTTATTTTATCATATTTTGACATCATAATTTTATTTTATGTCATATTAGGCAAAAAAATTTAATTTTTCTCATTGATGAAATGTGATAAAGTTAAAGGATTTGTAAACATTTGTATACATTCTCTAAAATTATTTAGGCTATAGTGCTTAAGTTTTGGATGCTGTCAGTATGTTCGTTTATGTAAAAGTACAAGAACCACACTTTATACATGCAAATACCTACAATTATTAATGAGATTGGAGCTAGGGGTCCTGTTATAGTATTTAACATTTCTATCTTACTTTAGATTGTAATGTTGGTGTTTGGGCATGAAAAAGGTCTGCAAAGTTCCAATACCACTTAAAATGGACTTATTCTCTATATCTGTAAGCATTGTTTCTGAACTCCATGAAACGCATCTATTGTAGTCTTTCAGGAACGTACACGTCACGATATTCCTCATTTAAATAATTCCTGCTCATGCAAGGAGGCCTAGTTGTCATGTGTTGTCGCCATGTCTTGTCCTCTAAGTGGTAGACCAATCACAACAGACTGGGGACGACTGACCAATGAGAGCAGACTGTGCTTTTTGTAAGGCAGGTTTTAAAGAACTGAAACTTAAACAGAGCGTTCAGGCAGAGGATGAAAAGAGGTGCTGCAACAATGTAAATTATACATATTTTTTTAAATGTTTTTTTTGAACATTAAATGATGTAAACGTATTTTAGTAGACCACATGAACAAAAATATATGAACCTATAAATGAGCATAATAGGACCTCTCACCCCATCCAGCACTGAGCAGCAGTACACTGGCACTATGCCTGTGGTTGGGTGACTTTGAGGTCATCAGTGGTGTGGCAGATTTCTCTCTGTTGTGGTACATGGGAGGAGCCCTTATTATCCATGTATGGCTGTTTGAGAGAGGCCAGTGTGGTGATATCTCCGAGCTGGAAGTACACTAATTTTCTTTGTGTCCTGGTTCTCTGCTCCCTGGTCCCGGCAGGTTACAATAGTGCACAGTGTTCCCAGCGGAAGACAATCGCTGTCTGTCTGCACTGGACTCGCAGAGTCACTGTCCACTCTGACTGTGCATATGCACACCGCTACTCAAACACATACCGATTTACCCAGACAAGAACACACACTGTGAGAAATCATACTTTAATATGTGATATTGGTAAGACTGTCACAACACAAAAATAAGAACAACCCTCAGCACAGGTGTGTCACATTTTGTCCAACACTGAGCCAATAGAAACAAAAAGTCAAAGAATATTTTTTACATTTTATATATGTTTATGCATTCTATATGCTGCTAGGCTGCTACTAGGTGGTTGCCAGGATGTTCTGGGACTGGATTCACAGTTCATAAGAATGTTCCTAAAAATTCTTAAGTCACCATGAAGTCAAAATGAACAATTCTTGTTTTTTATTAAAGTCCCCCTGTGGTGAAAATCAAATTTTATTGTTGTTTATATGTCTATGTGGTGTTTTTAATATCCTTTAAGACGAACCATGTGCAAATTCATAAGTCAACAACACCATTGCTGAGTATTTTGTCTTTAAAACTGCAGTGATCTAAAGACAGTTTCAAACACACAGTCGAAATCACTGGTGTTTGTGACGTCACAAACTAACTTATAACCAGTCACTTCAACATGTGAGCGGGCTTTAGCATATCATTAACTGTGACCATTCTGAAGCAAGGGAATCGTGTAACAGTAGCAACACATTATTAGCTGTTTGATAATGTAGTCAAGCAAAAGGCTAATCATATTAATTACCGTTATGTGTCCGACGTTGTAAAAAGCAATACCATTATGCAGCATTTACCTCAGTAAGTTGACCGAGTGGATCTGTGAGCTGGTGTGAGTGAGTGGAAGCGGGGCTAATTAGCATATTCATAGATCCGCATATACTTAATGAAGCAAGGGTGCAGAGTTACATACAAGCTATTTTAAGGCATGAAGAATTTTTTTCTTCACCTGAAAAAACATTTAAATATGTCATTTTGGTGATCAAAGATGAGTTTTAAGGGATAAAATCACAGGGTGACTTTAAATATCGCAGTATTTATCATAAAGAATTTATTATAAAGATTTATCTGTGCACTTTGTTATTAAATTTATGTGCCCTCGTAATCTTTAATCAGAATAACTTCGTCTTGCAGCGTCATCTCTTCTCTGATGATGTGTTTACTGGCGCTCACATGAGATCCACCAATAGCAAACCACAACCATCCAAACAATTCCCCATGGACAAAATCAAGTCCCACCCTACATTTTTTTTCTTGTTGCAGAAGCCATTTCATTCAGATATTGGGAATTGGCAATTGGGAAAAAAAGACTATCGCAACTTCTGACACATGCCGACTTTAAGAAGAAAATGACAGACTTTTGTGTTTGTATGGCGATTGTTTGGTAGTTCTTGCCAAAGACTTACTGATCAACTCGATGAAAAACACCTCAAATACAGTCTTTTTGCGCTGCCTGCAGATTACTATAATAATCATAACGAGCATGCACTATTTTTTGTTGTTTTTTGCGTCTGTTGCTTTCATGTGTGCTCCATCTTTCTTACACTCTCTCTAGAGTGAATGCTAAAGTTTGACTTTTTTTTTTTTTTTTTTTTTAAGAGTTGTTACTGAATTTGGAATGTAGCAAAAAGTCACATCACACAAAATCATGACTAATCTTTGTTTATAATAGATCATTGGTGTGTCTTCAGAATCCTTGTGCACATCCCTTGTAACACAGTAATATGTATTATATGTAGCTAGTGTTATGTTGTATGCTTGAAACTTGAAACAACCCAATATCTTAGCTTCAGGGAGTTGGAACCTAACTTTAAGAGGTTATTTACTATGATTTTTAAGATTCTTCTTAAAGGGATAGTTCACCGAAAAATGAAAATTATCCCATGATTTACTCACCCTCGAGCCTAGGTGTATATGACTATCTTCTTTCAGATGAACACAATCAGAGATATATTTAAAAATATTCTGTCTCTCCTAAGCATTATAATGGTAGTGAATGGGGGGGGGGGGGTTTGAAGTCCAAAATAAATGCATCCATCCATCATAAATATAATCCATACGGCTCCAGGGGGTTAATAAAGGCCTTCTGAAGTGAAGCGATGGGTTTTTGTGTGAAAAATATCCATATTTAAAGCTTCATGAAGCAAAATAACTAGTTTGCGCCTTGCGCCACAAGAGTAACCCACTGACGCGATTATGACACAGGATGTAGGAGTAGCGTAACCTTAGACGCCTCTCGCAGTTCAAACAAATATGACTGGGCAACAAACTCAAGCTCTTCTTCTCTTATATCGAAATCCTCGGACATTTCTCTTTAAAATGTCTCATTTTAGACTTCTAATTCATGATCGGGCAGGGGTTAGGGTTACTCTTCCGCCGCAAATCGATGTGTAGTTTTAAATATAGATATTTTTCCTACAAAAACCCATCGCTTCACCTCTGAAGGGCTTTATTAACCCCCTGGAGCCGTATGGATTATTTTTTATGATGGGTGAATGCATTTTTTGGGTTTCAAAACACGCCCCCGGGTCACTACCATTATAATGCTTAGGAGAGGCAGGATATTATTTAATATAACTCTGATTGTGTTCGTCTGAAAGAAGATAGTCATACACACCTAGGATGACTAGAGGGTGAGTAAATCTTGGGATAATTTTCATTTTTGGTGAACTGTCCCTTTAAGTTTTGTCTTTAGAACAATCTTAAGAAAAGAGATAAGAACTGTCTTAAGAAATGTTGTTTGAGAATACAAAATATTCTTAACTTTGTTCTTAAGAAGAAAATAGCAATTTTATTCTTAAGAATATTTCATGAATCCAGGCCCTTGGGGTTTGCTTTTTTACTGGCACAATTTAAAAGAGCCCATCCCATTCTGGTCTTCAGATATGTGATTTTTTTTATTCATCCGTTTTATCGCCTGCCAGACTAAAAGCACGCGTCTAATTGTATACGGCATAATGTATAAAAGGAACACAAACATGGCACATTTACAAGAGCTACTGAAGCCCACAGCATATATTAGAGTGTCTTTGATTATAAATGGTGATAAATAAACCAATAACTATAGACATCAATAATCATGAATACATTAGAGCAGGAGAAATTGGTTTGTATGTGATAAGGCCTAGGAAAAAGAAAGTGTTATTGTAATGTAAATCACATTCAGACTGGGTTACTGGCAGCCTATAATAGCATCATATCGACGCCATTAGATTATCTCATCATTCATATTCTGTCATGGGAAGAGCCTGGGCAAGTCCTCTCTTAGTGGGGGGAAAACAGTTTAGCTCTTTGTGTTTAAAGACTGAGCTTTTGCATGTGGGAAACATTACTCATAAACATGGCAAATCAAATCTGATGTCACTGATACACTCAAGTATACAGAGTCATTTTTGTTCACTCCTTAGATCTATTTATATCAGGAATTCAATCAGCTTTGTATTTACTCTTACAGCAGAATATGTAGGCATATTTGTAATGGAGACAACTAAAGATGCCACATAGGACTTGATTGTTACTGAATTTTAATAAATATGAATATTTTTGTCAACACAACTGGATTCATTCTAGAACAGGGTTTAAATCAAACAAACACAACATGGCATAAAGCCTCAAAGGAATCAAATCAGGTGAGAATAAGCTCATGAGGAGAAAGAGATATGCCCGACAACTCATTTTACATAAAGGTACTATCTCCCAGAGATCCCCTGTTGACACAATAAATTGTCAGTATTGTAGACAATAGCGAAAGAGCTGAGGTGGAATGATTGTGTTGTGATCTTTTGATCTTTTCTGACACATAGGAGTGCTAAAATGTACTTTTGGATACCTAGCACTGATTTAAAGGAATAGTTCATCTATTATTCAAATGAAAATATTTGATAATATATTTTCTTATCCTCATGTAGTTTCAAACCTGTATGACTTACTTTATTCTGTGGAACATAAAAGCCGAAAATTTGAAGATTGTCCTAGTCGCTCTTTTACATACAATTGTAATGACACCATAAATGTATCACAACAGTGGTCCATATGATTTGTGCACTATATTCCAGGTCACATGATAGCTATGGGAGAAAAACAGATCAAAACAGCAGATTTGTGAATGAATTGTTCAGAGTAGGGATGCATGATACTACATTTCTCCACCGATACAGATATCTGATTATTCAGAGTGACATCTGCCGATGCCAGTACTGATAGTTTGGTGGTAATGTCTCTAGCTTTTGTGCTGCACAGTTTGAATTTTCTTATGCTGTCAAATTAAGCAATACAGTATAGACAGTAAGATAGCCATCTCAGAAAATATCACGATTGACGGTAATACACAGTTGATTCAATACTGATTCATTTCTAAACATTTCAGGTAGGCCTACATGTCAGTATTTCTTAAGGAAAAACAATTCTCCCATCTAATGCTGTAAACTATACAGGGAACCCCTTCATTTCATTCATTACTATAATATTAGAGGATAAAATTAACAACACACCCAAATTATTATATTCAACTGCTATTTATATTCAGAAAGAATAACCACACTCAAATAAAAACTGATTTGTACACAACATTTGCACACAAGGTAGTTTTCATAACGTGTGAATAATTAACAGTAAATAAGCTCGTCTGTGGTGTTTTTAATAGCTAAATAACAAAATGTGAACATTGGATAAGGTAAATAATGTTAAATGACATGTTCACAAGCCGTTTTATCGACGTCTTTTCATGACTGAAACACTGACTGAGTGATTACATGAGAGATGATACATTTTATTAAGTTGTACAGTATCTTTCAACCAGAGTGTGCGGTGGTGTTTTAAATTGAGGAGGCAAAGTCCTCATTTATGTCCCTGTTACACAATTTTAAGATAACATTACATAAAAAGAGAGACCAAATACAATTCTATTTTGTATTTTTACACTATGTAATGTTCTATTTATTAAGGCCAAGTATAAATTTCATCAAGTTAGTGTTTTTACTCATTTTTACATTTATTCCAAAATAATAATTAAAAGCAGTAACAATTTAAACAATATAAATTATTTATATTATTATATGTATTATTTATATTTTATATTTATATTATTTATATATTATTATTATTAATATTCAGCTTTTCTTTTTAATAGTCAATTTATTTTCAGCAGTCATCAAGCTTGAACACACTGGTCAGTGGTCACAGACACAAAGATGTACCTTTAATTTAACCACGCTGATTGCTCACTAAAAAAAAAAAAAAACCCCACAGTCATTATGTTTTTTAAGGCCATTTCGAGTTTGATTTTGACATGAAATAAAGCGGTGATATCTAAGTCACAGTTGTTTACTTACTTTTTAATTAGTCTTCCCATTACCGCCATCACTGTCTTCATTCAGGCCGATTCGACGAGAACGCGCACTAAAACAAAAGGCGAGATTTATCGCACAAACCAATCATGTCCAATCATAACCGATTATATCCAATCATAGCGCAACTGAGGCATTGCCTCCTCTCACGTGACTTTCCCCCATTCATTCTCAATTACCCCCCACTAAACCCACCACACGCTTTAGAGGCTCTGCTTTATTTCTATGAGCTGAAGGGAGGCACAGAGACGCGGATTCCCCACTGTAACTTCACCAGCGGGTGTCGCTGTTTGACAGTGTTTCTTTAGAAAAACGAGTGACTTTTACACTTTTTAATGCCAAATTTTGTAACATTTGTGTTGTTTTATTTTTGTAATATCGATTTTCTCATTAAGTTTTTTTTGAGGAGGCATTGCCTCCCTTGCCTCCTCGGAGGAAACGCCCCTGCTTTCAACATACCTTCTGATGTTCATTTTTGGGTATTTCGTGCTATAACTTGTACACTGTAAAACCTGATAAGTTCAGAATACTCAAAACATTTAAGTAAACAACTCGAAGATTATTTTAGTAGAACCTAAAAAATATTATTTTATACTACACAAATTCAGGAATTACAATTTAATTGAAATATAGAATAAACTAACACCTAATCTTTATGGTTAAGTGTTAGTTAGCAACAGCACACTATACGTTAACCATTAAAGAGACTATCACTATTTACTCACATGAACTACTAATCAACATGCAGTTTATATAGCTTTGAAGTTTCACAGCCCATTCTCAACCTAACCACAGACACTACTCTTCACCACGATGGTAACCTTACAAAAAACTTCATCATCACAGAAATTCATTTAAATACCAAAATAACAGAACATTAAACAATAACACATCTTCCCCTGTATTAATCTTGTGCAAAAACACACAAAATAACACTCAATTTCAACATTGATTCTCCCTTACAGAGTGTGACGCAAAGCATGCTGGGAACTTGAAATCTGCTTCAACTCAGTTTAATGTTGAATGGATTCTTCTGATAACGTCGGTTACGTTGGTAATGTCGGCAACGACGTGACATGGATGACGTCACTTTGTTTCGCTCAGTAAACTTAAAAATAATAATTTAAGTATAAGGGTTTACTCAAAAATGTTGAGCTACACAAAAATAAAACTAAACTCCTCGTTCAGAAAATGTAATTTTTTTAAGTTGCATCAATGATTTAACAGACTTTAATTGCAGCATACTCAATCTTTATAAGTTATTAGTACTGTTCAGGTTTACAGTGTAGTAAATTGGAAAAGATGACTCGAGCTCCGCACTGCCACTTGAACTGAGTCAGCTGAAGCAATCTGTTAAGAGTGTCATAATGGCATTTATTGTTTGAATTTCGTGGAAAAAAACTGACAATTTGAAGAAGTAACAAAGCACAAAGCTCTGCAATTATTGGATGAGAGGCATGCTACAAAAAATAGGCCTAATGTTTAGTGAAGGAGAAAAAGTGCACTTGGCAGCTCTGGTTTGACCAATAGAACCTGCATGATAATTCAGACCTTTTCATGAACTGGATTAACAGATTCATTGAAAAGATCAGACTCAAAAAGAAAAAAAAAAATGTTAAATTTACAATTTGGACATTTGCTGCATGCAGCAAATAGGCCTACATGTCTCTGTGTTCATCACCAAAACTTTCATATGACTTTAAAAGAATATAATCCACAAGTCTTATCAGCCACACACCTTTATGATGTATTTGAGTTTTTTTTTATTTATTTTTTTAAACTTGGGTCTGGTCACGATTTTATTTTTTTAATTTTTTTTTTTTTTTTTTTGTAATTGCATGGAAAATAGCAATGAGTACACATTTAGAAAATCTCTTTTTGTGTTCTACGCAAGAGAGAAAATAAAGGAAGACTTAAATTACATGAATAAGTAAATAATGACAGAATTTTAAAGGGTTAGTTCACCCAAAAATGAAAATTCTGTCATTTATTACTCACGCTCATGGCGTTCCAGACCTGTAAGACTTTCGTTAATCTTCGGAACGCAAATTGAGATATTTTTGTTTAAATCCGATGGCTCCGTGAGGCCTACATAGGGAGCAATGACATTTCCTCTCTCAAGATCCATAAAGGTACTAAAAACATATTTAAATCAGTTCATGTGAGTACAGTAGTTCAATATTAATATTATAAAGCGACGACAATATTTTTGGTGCACCAAAAAAAACAAAATAATGAATTATTTAGTGATGGCCGATTTCAAAACACTGCTTCAGGAAGCTTCGGAGCGTAATGAATCAGCGTGTCGAATCCGCAGTTCGGAGCACCAAAGTCACGTGATTTCAGCAGTTTGGCGGTTTGACACGCGATCCGAATCATGATTCGACACGCTGATTCATTACGCTCCGAATCTTCCTGAAGCAGTGAAATCGGCCATCACTAAATAAGTCGTTATTTTTTTATTTTTTTTGGCGCACCAAAAATATTCTTTTTGTGTTCCGAAGATCAACGAGATCAACAAAGGTCTTACGGGTGTAAAACGGCACGAGGGTGAGTAATTAATGACAGAATTTTTATTTTTGAGTGAACTAACCCTTTCATTTTGGGTGTTTGATTGACAGGCTATCTGACCAATCATAATGCAGAATCCGCCATTTTGTCCGACAAACAAACACGACAGGAGATTAACGGTGGATTTGAACTTGGAAAAATGGTGTACTTACGTCTTTCCACGATTGAAACAACATGCCTTCTAATGTTTATTTATGTTTATTTAGTGTTGTAACTAGTAGGAAGAGATTATCGGTTCACGTGCCGCTTGAACTGAGGCGCTACAGCGATCTGTCTCGACACATTAAAGAGCCACAAAACGGTAACGCTATTTATTGTTTGAATTTATTGCAAAATGACAACATTTGAAAGCTGAGACTTTGTTTCATAATAAGAGTAACTTGCTCTGTCGGCGCATTGTCAGTGTCCTCTTTGCTCCGCGATGTATTTTTCACTGCGTGAGAACTGTTGTTTTTGCCTGCAAAATTGTGCTGAAATTTCACTAATGTGACCGCACCTTAACTCTAATTAACTCTCATACTTCTTCGGCCGAATTCTAATGTCATAAAGATTCACTTATATCACACTGATCTCATATGAATTTATCAAAAGATAAGCACTTACATACAGTACGTTTGTAATAATGGATTATCCGTAGCAAAATAAACATGTACTTGTACAATTTCAAGACAAAAGACAATAACTACACATTTAGTCAAAATTTGGGTATACAGTATGAATGAAACTGGGTTTCTTAGACAGTGACAGACAAGTGACTATTCTCAGATTTCTGGTAATTTCCATTAACATGATTTAAGTTACGAAAGCTAAATATAAAAAGCATTATTTTAGTTGTTTATTGGTTTATCCTCTCCTCCTAAAATTCTTTCACCATCCTGGCTCTTTTATCATTCTGTCTCTCTCTCTGATTTGAATATTGTTTTATCCAGTGAGTCAAGGCTTTCTGTTAATTACTTCTCTATTCATTTAACCATGTGGGTCTGGGAGAGGAATTGTTTGACTCCTGCATTAAATGGCCCACATTCCGATCCTCTGATGCTGAAACTAACATGAGTTCCCCTCTTTATCTCTGCAGCGCGTCAAATTAGCACACAGTGGATTCGTGTTACAAAAGACTCGGCCAGCAAAAAAACTTGGAGACAACCTGATGGGGCTTTTTGTGGCTGTGGTAGGTGGCTCTCACTGCTAGGGCTGTTCTCATGGATGTTCAGTGAACACAGAGCCACAGGGCTGCCATGGGAACTAATGACCGATTTATTTTGTGGAACATGATCAAATTTAGTAATGTGTTCGATAAGACATTTTGCACTGGAAATGAGCCTTGGAGCTCAGTTATGGAAATTATTATTGATGTTTCATGGTTGTTTCAGTAATGCATTCTATCATTCATGACTGGATTAAATTTAATGGACTCTGCCTTCGCAAAACTATAATTGCACAGATTCTTCACATTTATAGAGGACACATCAGCGCATTGATTTCCTAAATATTTTCTATAAAATGTTAATCATTAAGTTAAACCAAGCAATATTATATTTAAATAAGCTGCTGCTGTTGCTACTACTACTATTACTGTAACAATGTTCAGCTCTCTTGAGAGTTGTTATGCTTATTCTGAGAGATCTCATTTGTATGCATATGTATTCATATGCAAAATGTGTATGTACATTTTTATAGACACTGTAGCGTACAATATCAACATATTGACAACTGGACTGGATTCAGCACTCTAACACAATTCCATAGCAGAGGGTGTCATGGGTAAAGATTTCATAAGTCATTTGAGGATAATGATTAAAGGCCCACTGAAGTGACTTGGAACGCACAGCATTCTTCAATGTGTTGACGTAATTTTAACTGAAACAGGAAGATGGGGCGGGAAATATCGAACAGCCCCTCCCCCTTTTTTAAAATAGCCAATAGCATTTTGTTTATATCACAGCTCAGCCAGAGCTGTTGAGCTTGGTAAAGCCTCATTTTCCTTCTAATCTCTTTCGTTTCTCCTCTTAATCTCCTCCATATCACTTTAAAATATAGCATTCTGTGCAGAATTCAAATGAGTCCGATATGTTTTGTGGTCTGCACTAACTTGCGGATAAGATCCGCTCTGTGCTATCGTGTCTCTTGATCGGAGCAGACTGTGTGCACTGCGGTTCGCGTGACACTAACATGAAACCAGACTTCATTCGCCTTAATGGAAAGCATATTTACACTGTCTTAATCATTCCCTATCCCCTATATAGTGCACTAGGTGCCATTCACCATGTAGAAAATAGTAAATGTGTGAACAAGTGACCGATTACAGCCACAGCTTCAGCGTCTATTTATAACGTAGGGAGCGGGATGCTTTAGATTCTAGAAAGCATTTGATTGGACAGAAGATCTGATGAGAAGCTGAAGTCTGCCGTGATGTCATGAAAATCTGTGTTATGTTCTGTTATAATTCCATTTTCACTCCATTTGATTGCATTCTGTCATTCATGAATGGATTAAATTGAATGGACTCACAAAACTATAATTGCACAGATTCTTCACATTTATAGAGGACACATCAGCTCATTGATTTTCCTAAATATTTTCTATAAAATGTTAATCAGTAAGTTAAGCCAAGAAATATTATATTTAAATAAGCTGCTTCTGTTGCTACTACTACTATTACTGTAACAATGTGTAAATGTGTGAACAAGTCACCGATTTCAGCTGCAGCTTCAGTGTCTATTTATAATGTAGGGGGCAGGACACTTCAGATTCTAGACAGCATTTGATTGGACAGAAGATCTGATGAGAAGCTGAAGTCCGCGGTGATGTCATGAAAATCCATGATCCATTTTAGCGGAAGTGAGAGACGGTAAGTTTTCAATGCTTATATCTCCTAAATGCGAATTTTGTCATTGTTTTGGAACACACCAGCTTATTCATAACCTTAAGACTAACATATTCATACTGAAAGCTAAACAACTTCAGTTTTGATTTCAGGGGGACTTTAAGAAGTATGATATACAGAATAAGTCAAACATACAGTTACTTGTGTGTGTGTATTACATTTCAAAACAAACATTACATTACATACAAGAAGTTACATTTCAAGGCTTTGGTCATTTTTGACCGTGAAGGAGCCTAGTGTGACCACTAAATGAAGAGGATGACTCTTTATTGAACTTGGATTGTGTGTGTTAGTCTACTCTACGCGTTACAGATATTGAATCATATTGAAAAAAAAAAAAAGAAAAAGAAAAAAAGTACAACCAAACTTTACTTGGAAATACTAATAAGATCATTTAGGCTACTCTTTATATATATATATATATATATATATATTTTATTTTTTTTATTTTTTTACAAAAGCATGCAAATGGATTATTGAAGTAGTGTAACCATTGTGGCTCATGTTTTATTTGACTGCGTCAGGTTTCATCAGTTTATAGGCTGTTTTTATATTCGACTCAAACCCACATACTGGTCACATGCACTTGCAGGGAAGGGGCTTTATGAGGGGATCTGAAGGAGAACCAGTAAAAAAATGATAGAGCTCGAAAGAGGGAGCCGGAGCGAGATGAAAGGCGAGAGTTTGAGAGCGACAGTGCACTTGTTCCCTGCTTCAACCAAACAGAGACAAGCCTGCTCTCCTTGCCCGGTTTCAGGGTGCATGTGTGAAGGAATGCATTCATTAACGTAATTCCTCTGCTCTCAAACAAGGCTTCCGTCATTTGGAGAGCGAGTGAGTGGAGAGCTGCGGGGTGGAGGGGCAGTTCTCACTGAAGAAGGGGTGAGGGGTAAATACACCCCCTTCTCTGTAGTCAGGAGGGCAAGGCGCCCTAACACAGGCCTCAGCGTCCAAGGCGATCTGCATGTGAAAGCCCCGGGCATCACAAAAGGATGAAAAGGTGCTGGGCAGGACCTGGACAATCCCTTCCTGTTCTGGTGGGTCGTTTGTTTCCATGCTGTCAGATACTGGGCCGCCAGCCTTCTCTACCCTCATCTCTTCAGCCCTCTGGTGCTCTGTCCCTCGTTTTGCTTTCCGGCTATTCCTTATACGTGCTTCTTGTTTTTTTTCCCTTCACGTGAATAGGAGTGATGGACCAATGTAACGTCAAACAGTGACTGGAACAATTGCTTTCATGGCTGCGTCTAAAAGCCAAACAGCATCATGCATGAGAACTGCTTTGCATAACAAAAGAAGTGACAAAACCATTAGGCCAATTAGAGTATTTATATAAACATAGTAATGAAGGGATTTAAGCGGTCATAAATTATGCTTGCTGTGTGGGAAAATAACTTCAATTCTCTCTGAAATTTCCATTTTAGTGCAAATGTTTGATAGCTTTGCTGTTTCTGTGCTATACTAGGGAATTGCCTTTATTTTTCAAGTTGCATTAAAGCAAAGAATGAATGCAGGGAATGTAAATGTGGCACATCAAACTTATAAATCTCTGTAAGCGTTCTGCTTGTGCTTTTTTTTTGCTGCTCCAATAAGGACAAAAAGAATGTTAATTATGTAAATTAAAAAGCAGTCTAATCCAGAGGGAGGAGCTGTTCCCATAACGTTAGCTTTAGCTGAGTATTGGCATATATTGACAAAGCATTAGCCTCCATCCGCATTGTGTAATGATTTTTTTTTTTTTCTGCAGAGGAAGTCCTATTGAGATAAATGCCTTGTTTTCTTCTTTACCATTGTGGTATGTTCTGATGCGCACTGGCGTTTAGTCAATCTCCTTTACTATTCCCATCTAGCCTGCCAAAAGAGGACAAATGAGTCTTTTAATATTTGACCGATGTGAGGCTCACAAACACCTGAAGACAGTGAGGATGGAACCTTCGTTCTCAATGAACATGCAGTATACTAATGTAATTTAAATGTTAAGAGGTAGAATTTAAAGATATAGCTGAAAAGAAATGTTGTGTTGGTGAATAAATGTAACCTTTTTTTTGTTTACTCACCTTCACGTCGTTCTGATTTAGCACAATTTTATTTCTTATGTAAGCTGTCCGAGCTGCTTTTTTTCTATACGACAAAAAGTACAATTAAAGTATGATAAAATTAGACTTTTAGTCTGTTTTACAAACAAACCTATTGTGTGGCTTTAGTGGATTTTGAATATAGCTAATTTAATTTAATTTAATTTAAAGAGCAGCTCATAAAATGTGTCCAACATCTCATTTTGTGTTTCAATGAAGAAAGAAAATATGTTCTAGTAATGACATGACGGGGAGTAAAATGTCTTTTTTTTTTTTTTTTCATTTTTCAGTTGGTGCAGACCACAAAACATATCGGACTCATTTGAATTCTGCACAGAATGCTATATTTTAAAGCGATATGGAGGAGATTAAGAGGAGAAACGAAAGAGATTAGAAGGAAAATGAGGCTTTACCAAGCTCAACAGCTCTGACTGAGCTGTGATATAAACAAAATGCTATTGGCTATTAGGGTCCAATTCTCACTATTAACTACAACTTTTGCCTCAATAAACTCCTAATTACTGCTTATTAATAGTCAGGGCTGAGTCGGTTACTTTTAACATGTATTTCTTTACAAAATACATGCTTTAAAAAGTAATTTGTAACGTATTTTGTTAGATTACCCAAGTTTTGTAACTTAATCTAAACACTTTAGAATACTTTGGAGTAGTAATAAGTATGTAACACACAAAAAAAGGTAATTGCGAGTTTTTATCTCACAATTCTGACTTTTTTCTCAGAATGTCGTGATAAAAAGTTGCAATTCCAAGTTATAAAGTCAGAATTGTGAGATATAAACTCGGAATTTTCCAGAAAAGAAGTCAGAATTGCAAGTTATCACACAATCCTGACTTTATAACTTGTAATTGTGAGTTTAAATCTTGCAATTCTGAGAAAAAAAGTTAGAATTGTGAGATAAAAACTCACAAACAATCATCCAGGTAATGACAGGACAGTTAAGATTCAAGGCTATGTAAATTTTTGAATGGGACAATTTTTATAAATCCAGTCATTTTGTCTTGTGGAGTATATCTGTTATGTGAAATAGCTTGTTCAGGACAGTACTAAATAAAAATAATATGCCATTTTTATGATCCCTCTTATTTTGTTAAAGTTATTAAAATGTTGCATATTCTGCAAGGGGTATGAATATGAGCAGAACTGTAGCTTAGGATGCTTTTGCAGACTGTCAGAGTCAGAGAATCACCAATTGCTGTTTACATTAATTTCCCATCACAGTTTAAATTGTTTAAATGAAATAAATGACATTGAAATTCAAAGTAATCACTTTGGTAATCTAAAATATTTTTGGATGTAACTGTAATTTGATTACCATCCATTTCAAATGTAACTGTAATGAAATAGTTACTCAAATTGTGTATTTTACGTAAGTAACTAAGTTACATGGCCTATTTCGTTAACAGTTACTCCCCAACCCTGTTAATAGTTAGTAAGGTAGTTGTTAAGTTTAGGTATTGGGTAGGATTAAGGGATATAGAATATGATCATGCAGAATAAGGCATTAATATGTGTTTTATAAGTACTAATAAACAGCCAATATCCTAGTAATATCCATGCTAATAAGCAACTAGTTAATGGTGAGAACTAGACTCTAAACTAAAGTGTTAAAAAAAATTGTAATTCTTCATGATTGTGTTTAAACATCAGAAATAGTGCTGGTTATTGGTGCAGAACAAGCGTTTTGGAGAATGGATGGGGGATATTCATGTTCACGTGCAATTTGCACGCATTGGAAAAAATACTAGTTCATTTGAAGACACGCATCACAAAACATGCTTCAGAATCGAGTCCGCATTTAAAATGGGCTAATTGTTTTTTCAAATGTACAGTCTCTTTCTCTCTCTCTCTCTCTCTTTCGTTTACTCTCTCTCTCTCTTTCTCTCCTCCCACAGTCTGATTTCTGCTACTGGGACTCAGTGTGATCATGTGACGGGCTCGCGAGCGCAAGAAGAGCTGGTCGGTAACGGAGGACCGAATGCCAATCTCATTGAGAAAGCGCCTTTATTGCGAGTGAGAGACGGGAGGAACAGACGTTTCTAGTGCTGCACACATACACAGACAGACAAGACACAGGAAGCTTTGGGGAACTCGGGGAAAGGGTGCATTTTCACCGCCTCAAGAGGAAGTTAAGGACAAATCTCTCGCTAAATTTAATCTTAAAGAGGGACACTGGGCACGCGGGAGTCGCCTTTGCGAGTAACTTGTGGGATTTATTGGGAATTGTTTTTGAAAGGAGACCTGGCTTCCCTCTCCACCCGTTTATATTTCATTTAATTTCATTTCATCAGCTGCCCTAAAACAACTGTCATCCCCAGAATTGCAGTAGCCTTGCAGCAGCGGATTGTGCGTAAAGACAGAGACAGCAGCCTTTTCCGCGGACGACTCAGGCACTTGCCTCCTTCACTTGCGTTTTTGTACTCTATTTATTATTTATATTCCAGCCTTTATTTATTTGGGGATTTTTTCTGTCTTTTTTGGGGCGTCGGTGGTGATTTCTGTGGAATATGGTGGGGGAAATGGAAACGAAAGAGAAGCCGAAGCCGACCCCTGATTATCTGATGCAGCTTATGAACGATAAGAAACTGATGAGCAGTCTGCCCAACTTCTGCGGGATCTTCAACCACCTCGAACGGCTTCTCGACGAAGGTAATGTTGATGAAGTGACATGTGTCCGTTAAATCCCACGGCATGACATTACTGGGAACGGCGCGCGGGTTGGCCGCGCATGAGGCAAAACGGTTAATAGCAACAATTTATGGCGTCAGTTGTTTTTTGGTGTCAGACCTTCACCCTTATTTTGCCAGTCAAACGACAGTCTTTTAGTTCAGCTTTAATAGCTGCTCAAGTTTGCGCTCGGATTCGGTAGTCGCTACTTCTCCGTTGCAAGGGGGTACCTGTGGCTTGCGAAATGATTTTCAGTGATTCTGTTTGATGTTATTGTATATCTTGTTAGAAACATACCTATTTGTTTCATATGTGAATAAAACCGTAATGCAAAATGTTAAATTTCACCTTAGCAATATGATTTGATAGACCGTTGTTTAGGAGACTTTCTATGAGGTAACATTTTTTTCTTATTTAAACTCTGGTAAAACAAATTTACAGATTTTATTCCAACGGCTGGCCTAAAAGAGAACTTACGAGTGAATAGTCGTATAAATTGTATTTGGACTGCTAATGATAATAAACAGATCATTAGTGACTGAGTTCACGAGTAAGAGAAACTTACTGTCACCTTCAGATCCTTTTCTGGACCGTTGCAATTTAAATAGTCGTCGCTATACTTGTTGTTTACTAAAATAACCCAACAAAATGTGTAAGATGTGTAAACCCCACTATGTGTAAGAGAGTAATGGGTAGAAAAACGGTTTCCTTCATAATGTATATGACCTGTAAAACGGCATAAACAGCGAAGGATAGGCTACCGTTTCCCCCCGCTGTACCTAAGCATAAGTCAGTAGGCTATTCAAGTAGCTTAGTTTGTCAAATTAGTCTTTTAATTATTATGTTCACCATGACATGGTTTAATTGTGGTCCTAGAGGAGTCGACCTCTCTGTACTTTGTGGTTAAGAGAGGGAATTTCGTGTACTGTGGCACCAGGGGGCTCTTGACTAATTCTTTATAGAAACCTCTTGTACCCGTCTCCTGCTGTCAACTTTATAAAGTTGTTAATGAGGTTTATATATTTTTTCTCGTTTAGACTGTTTTATAAATGTTTTATAGAGATCCCTAGGCCAAAACTATGCACATTTATTATGCACATTTATTTTATTAACCTTTAAACACATTTAAAGTGTTTAAAGGTTAATAAAAAACAAAATCTATCTATCTATCTACCCACCCATGTTTATAGAGTGGGCCCCTGTTTTATTCCTCAATGCAGAGGCAGTTCTGTCAGTATAGACTGATTTCCGTTGTTCATTTGTAGTGTAAATAACATTTTGCTTTATGGAATTTTACTGCCAATTGAAAATTACTGAGAAAAAAAAATGTTGTCAAACAAAGCAAATGTAATTTCAGATCATGATGTGCCTGTAATAATTTAGAACCTCTTGAGCAAACCTAAGGTTTAAATTACATTTATAAAACTCCATCATTACACACATTACTCTACATTACACTCATTACTCATCATTACTCACTTATTACAGTGTGAGGGAGAGGGAGTCGTTATATTTTTGACATCCTTGAGCACCGCCACCCTCCCTTGCACAAGTTAGGTAGGTTGGAAGGTTTATAATTGCTGACACACACCGTTCCAAATAACTGTTTTTCGCCAGTGAATCATCTGCGCCCAACATGGCATTTCGGTGCGGATGTATTGGCATCCGCAGTTAAATACCCGAGGATCCTATTCATCTGCGCATCGCAGTGGAATGACGTAAGCCTAATGACTCCTCTGTGACGTTATTGCAAAATGTTAGTTTAATTTTTTCAACTTCTGTTAGTCTATATTGACAAATGAGAATATATTTTATCGTAAATATACACTTTTATACACTATCCTGTTAAACTTGCTTTTCGGACATCATCATATACCCCTCGGGTGGGCCTGCGGCCTGGCTTTACACTCTGTGCTTTGTGAATTGCAGCAATTTCACAGTCGCTTTGTTGTTTATTTCTTGCCACTCACATTTACAGCCTCTCCCTCTGGTTGAAACTAGCTTCCCTCTATGGACAAAATCAGTGATGTTCGCCTGTAACACTAGCCATGTAAAACTGTGTGGCTGGTCTTACCTGCCAACATGAATATTTTCTGCGTTTCACTTACGAAAGCATGACTCATGTCATGAGTTTTCACAGCTTTTTATACCGAGAGTTGGTGAGAATCTGGCGTAGAGACGTGTCATGCTGTTTAATGCGATCTTTTTGAGTAATATGCCAGTTAGAGGAGTTTCCTCCACCACGTATTATGGGTTTGTCACAGTCTAGGTTGTGCAAATCTGAATTAATAACGCTGTCAAGGGAGCACACATTCTGTCAGACTGAGACAGCGAGTTAGTCTTGTGCTCATGAGAGTGAACTAAGCCGCCGGTTTCACTTCCACTATTGAACCATTGCAGAACTGATCCCTGACCTCAGATAAACAGGACACACTGCTCAGATCTGCATGTTAAGAGGGTGTGCAAATGCACGCATGCCTCTGATCAGTTGCCTCTTAGAAAACGAATTGCAAATGGTCATGGTCTTTTGTGATTATCAGAACAGAAAATGTGTTTCTGGATCCACTGAGAAATGAATGAGCGCTACAGCGCTGCAACATATGGGCTTCAACATTCTTAATCTCAGAAGCTTTGTCGCTATAGTGGAACCATCACCAAAGCAACCCTAAATCACGGGCTTTTGCTGAGCTCAGCTCTACCCTGTCCTAGAACGATGAGGAGAACGTAAATTACGCTCTACTGCTCATGCTGGACCACTGCATTGATCATACATGAAACTCTTTTCTGCACAGCTCTTGGAGAATAAAAATGGAGAAATGAATTGAAAGTGTTGGAAATCTGTGGCATCATCGATAATCAAGGCAAGCGATAGCTCAGAAGCGCTCGGTAGCTGTGTGAGATCGCATGTGTGATATTCCCCATGGGGTGTTGTAATATGCAACAAATCTGGCTCTGTTTGCATGAGAGTGTGTGAATGTGTGTGTTTGTGTCGGCTTGCATCCATCTCATAATGTGCATTCGTTTTACACTTTGGTTTGCAATATCACATAATCGGATGCAAGCGGTAGCTTGGGAGCACTTTAGATTTAGGCAATTGCTGTCATTATTACTTTGAGAGCACTGTTAATTTTTGTAAATTACTCTAGATTACTGTAATCTACTGCAACTAGAAATCTAGACAAACTGTTATATCCTCTCATAAATTACTATAATATCATTATCATTTTCTTTTCTTTTTTTTTCTTGAACATTTGGTGCTAGTTTAGTAGTTATAGATCCAGGCCAGAGAAATGATCAGTTTCCAAAGGTCATAAGTTCACATTTAATCAGAAGGCACCATATACTGAAGACTGTCTGGGATCCTCTATCATTATTGTGCCCTAGAGCACTTCACTCAACCCTGGGTTGCTTTGGGGAGATTGTCCTTGTAGCTGGTAATGTTAGACACTTTAGATGAGAGAGCTGTTGGAATGACAGAAAACATGTTACTGTTAATCTATTAACAATATTATTACATTATGTTAATTAATCAAATTAAGTGCAGTGAATTACATATATCAGTATTTGCTTAGAAAATCCCCCAATTGAACTTCAAGCTTGAATTGCATCAGTGATAGGAAAATCCCTTAAAACATGGAATTGGATGCAGGTCAGAAGGCAGGATTTATTGTGTTTTTTAATCACATTAAAGAAATTCAGCCATCCACCACCCCAATTTCACCTCTATTTCTACTGACTGTTTTGTATTAAATATTAAAATATTTATTAATTTAGTAATCCAAGGGGAATTTGTGAAGCCAAATATGTATTTTAAATTAAAACGTGAACTTGTGAACTATACATTTTGAGCAATAATAGTTTAGTGATTGGGTGCATTATTTAATCCTAGTTCAAAATAATAGCTCCAATGATTTTACCATGATTTGAACTCCCCAGGTTTTTCTGTGAAAATTATAGAAAAAACCATTTTTCTTTCTTGTTAAAACCTAAAGTTATATGACATTTACAATGGGACCCTTTTCACATTTCCAGGGTTCTCAGAAAGTGAAGTAGGAAGCTGGAGGTTGGGTAAATTTCCATAGAGTTATATGGAAATGCTAATCATCACAACAGGAAAAAGATCTATGCATAGATATGTTTACGTGTAATCTTTTGAGCAGTGTTTCAACCACGGAAAGATTATAAAACTAAGTATATAAAACTTAGTCTTGTCAACATTTTGGAAATTGTTTTTGTGTTCACTGAGATGTTGTTTAAAATGTTACTTTTCAAAGGGGGTGTACTCATTTACGCTGAGCACTGTATATTGTTTTTTTGCATTCCCATTTGCTCCAAAAGCGAAAGAAAAAAATATAATTAGTAATTAATTACCATTTATGACTTTTCCAAAAGGAGAAAAAACAATATTGAGAGATTGATTAAGGTGGTCAGAAGAGAGAAAGATGTCAAATTTGCCATCAGTCCTTTTACCCGCTGTATTACAAACACACAGAAACTAGCTTTCTGAAATTTAATGCCAAGGTATTATAACCCAAAATATTCTCTAACATTACTAAATTTACAATGTTAATAACTGGAAATGCACAGTATGTGAAAAGGTTCCACTGGCCAAAACCACAGTCTAAAACCACAGTTCCTCTTTAACAAGCGCAAGTGAGCACAAGTGTATTTGATACACATTATTTGAAGCCTCTTGCCATAGTCAGTGTTGTAGAGAGACGTTTCTCCCCGCTCTGAAGGGTAGTGTGGCCTTTAGATATGAGACGTGCGACCGGCCCTGGCATGTCACCTGTGAGCGATGCATTTGCGTGAAGCAGACGTGATGCTCACAGTCTAATGCACAGACCAAGCGTAAACCCCTGCCCCCGTTAGTGCAGATGAATGCTCTCGATGGGCAACAGGAGCAGTCAGCCATGCTAGGCCCTGCACTCCACGCTGTAATAAAGGTGATGAATTTAATCAGGGGAGCAGCCGCTGCCATCAGTACAAGGCCCATAAGGCAAAGTTGTACAGCTGACATCCATAGAGAATGGAGTTAGTTACTGTTTGAATAGAGACGGTAATAGAAACAGAGATGTATGTGAGCCTGTAAGGCACTGTAATGCTCAGTGGTCATTCATGGTTTGTACACCAAATTGTTCTTTTATGGTGTCATAAAAGGTTTCTAAATAACTGACTGCTGCGATGTAGTAACTAGAAGTCCATAATATTTAGTATTCAATGCAATCAAATTTGATGTTCAAACATTCTGAAATAATTTAAGATATTCTATAGGATGTCGAACCTCAGATGGCATGGCAATGGACCACCCACAGACACTGACAGTCTGATGCATATTGCACACAGAAATGGCAAGAGCTGGCTGAAATCTGATTGGCTATAGTGCGGTGCAACTTCCGGGAGTCTGGGTGCACCAGTCTGCCTGGAAACGAAGTCATGTTTACCAGCCTGTGCTTTTGAGGAAGAACTAATTACTTGATTGGCCAAAAATTTCCAGTTTAGTGGCATCAAATCTTTCAAAAAGATACAAAATGTCCACAAACAGTACTTTTATTCAGCAAGAAAGGAAAAAAAAGTATTTATTATTATTATTATTATTATTATTTTCAAATAAATGCTGGGAAAGTAATGTATTAAAGTTTCCACAAAAATATGTAGCAGCACAACTGTTTTCAACATTGATAATAGTAAGAAATGTTTCTGGAGCACCAAATCATGTGTGTTTTTTTTTTCTTATAATAGAGTTAACATTGGCCGGCCACATATCATGTTGTTTATTTATTACTTATCAGAGCCTTTGAAACCAGAGATTCACAGAGTCCATTTAGCGTACGTGTCTGTTTTTTTTTCAAATAAAACCAAATAATCCACACATAAGATGAAATCAACAGATGTATATTGGATGAAGCCCTTGTGCATTAACTATGCTGTAGATGTTTATTCTAACTGTACATAGAGATTTTCACAGGGAAATTAACAAATATCATGCTCATTTTTTTCCCGACTTTGAAGCATACTGCCATATAACACTAGATTGTGATCACAATATGAGCTGCTGATAATGAAAACTGCCCAAACATCCGTACAGTCTTTTTATTTCATGTTTAAAAAAAACATCACAGAAGTATAAAATGAAAGAAGGTCAGTATCATAAATAACAAGAAGTCTGATTCGACGCTTGCATTTTTTGAGATTACTGGCTGATTTTGGGAACGGAATGAACAAAACTCCATTAGCCACTCTAAAGATGAAGGTATTATGACCTACAGGGACACGATGTGAGATCCACCAATCAGAGAGGTTCCCGAATCTCAATTGATTTTTTTGATTGGTTATAGTAGAATATCTTGTATTTTTCGAGCACCCACGGGATCGGCACCTATGTCTTGTATATCTTTCAAAGATTTGATGCCACTAAACAAGTTTTTTATTATCCAATCAAGTAATTAGTTATTCCTCAAAAGCACTCATGGTAAACATGATCATGTAACTCTGAAGACTGGAGTAATGATGCTGAAAATTCAAATGTGACATCTTAGGAATAAATTTTAAAATATATTCAAATAGAATATATATAGAGTTTTAATTTAAATTAACTAAATTATTTTAACTTGTAATAATATTTCACATATTAGTGTTTTTACTGTATTTTTGATCAAATAATTGCAGCCTTGGTGACTTCTTTCAAAACATTTAAAAATCTTACCCCAAAACCCCAAACTCTTGAATGTTAGTATATGTCTGGGATGATAGCAGTATTGGACAAATTTTTTTGTTTTGTTTTTAAATCTGCCTCTAAATGTCTTGTAAACACAAAATGACTGTGATTGGTTGCTTTTCATGTCAGTTATACCAATCTTTACTACATAAATGGCTGCAAACTGACTTTGTACAGGTAGTCAAAAGACGATATGATGTCTAACTATTGGACAAGCTTTGGTTAATAGAAAAAAATAATTAGTTGCCGGTAAGTTAACATGGTGGATCTAATCCTCCCACTCATAAAGAGCTTGTCTCATCTGAGAAATCTCAGAAGCCTCATCGACACATGCAACAATCCTATCACACTTATGGTTAACCACATAAACATAACAGCTGGTTTATCACTAGCCAGACAGGGCAAGCACACTAACAGTGGTCATTAGAGAACAGTGGTCTCTCACACATATTCGCATCTAAAAACAAAATTTGACATGTGCTGCTAATCACACTCGGAGGACCGATTTTAATGACTTTGCCTTCTAAAACTTCAATACAAGGCGGTTTACTTTCAGAAACAGCTCTTTCTTGAAAGCTCCTTAAAGTTCCCATGAGGACTGGAGAAGCCCATGCTCCACTGACAATTAGTCTAAGTGGCCACATTCATCACCTAATTGGAGCAATTAATTAATCCTGAGGAGTTTTACTGGGGTCAAAGTCAATTTATCCAGAATTAACTTCTTTAGGACTCTGTCTTTATTTGTAAAGTAGCTGTCCTTTCTGGGATACTTTACAATTCCTCTCACTTTGTGGCATTAGAGGAAGAGGAAATGAGCTGTGTACTCATTAGACACTAGAGACGGAGAGAGACACTAGAGGGACACTGGATTACTAAATTCAATTCAATGTATTTCATACTGTATGCTTATTGCTTAAATATAATATAGGGTGAATTCAGGGTGATTGGGACACTTTTTGAGATGACTGGGACACTTTTTCCAAATCAACCTGAATTCACCCTATTTAGTGAAAATATCGAAGTATATTATATTTTATTGTTATTTTAAAGCATTATTTTAAATTCTGCCTATATTTACTCTTCTAAAAATGTATGTATTTTTGTAAGGAACACAAAAAAGAGACATTTTGAAAAATCTTCATGAAGCTCTTTTCCATGCAGTGACAGTTCATAGTGACTGCTATTGTTCACTGAAAATCTCCTCTCCTCCAGCAAACTGTTAAAGAGTTAGTTCACCCAAAAATGAAAATAATGTCATTTATTACTCACCCTCATGCCATTCCACACCCGTAAGACCTTCGTTAATCTTCGGAACACAAATTGAGATATTTTTGTTGAAATCCGATGGCTCCATGAGGCCTACATAGGGAGCAATGACATTTCCTCTCTCAAGATCCATAAAGGTACTAAAAACATATTTAAATCAGTTCATGTAAGTACAGTGGTTCAATACTAATATTATAAAGCGACGAGAATATGTTTGGTGTGCCAAAAAAAAAAAAAAAAAAAATAACGACTTATATAGTGATGGCCTCTGATGGTCAAAGACCTCTTATATGTCAAATGATGTCTCATGTACTTCAGTATGCAATACATTGAGTATCCTGTGCGGTTTACTATTTGTACACGCAGCATGCGACATGTTGAGCGCTCCAATCCAGTCACTTATGACCTTCCATCTTAGTTTGGTTTCTGCAAATTCAGTTGTTATTTTGATCCTTTTAATGTCACTTTGATGGCCTCTGATGGTCCACTTTACTATTTGATTGCTAGATTGTGAGTTTGCAGACAGTTGCAGGAAGGTATTCCTGACGTGAGTTTCACTTCATCTTACATTCTGAGACCCGCTGTGTGCCAGCGACACTCAGTTTAGTCCAGTTGTAGCGTTTTGCATTGCATACGCAGTGATATTTTGAGGTGCTCTGAAAGTAAGAGGTGATTTTGCATTTTGCAGAAGTAACTAAGATTTATAAGGCTGGCATCAGAGCATAAGGTCATGCTGTTTCAGGTAGTCATGCTTTCCTTCTAAACATCATCATTTCCTGTCACAAGATAACTTTGAAGGGTCATTAGAGCAGAATTGAACAACACACACTGAGAGAGACTGTCATCTGACAGTACTTGATGTACCAGAGGTCACGGGGTCATCGTGTCAAAGTCATGTGCCCCAGTTCTCCTCACTCAAGAGCAGCGCCAGTTCATTTGAAGGAGAAATCAATCACATGACAACCCCCCTTCCATTTCTGCTTCCATCAGTTACTCTATATATCATTGAGGATTATTATGGCCAGCTTCCTGTGATGCCGTCATTATTAGTGAATACATCAGCGTTGAGCTTTATAATGCATTCACATCCCTCATTTTAAAAGCACTCTGTGTAATTGAAACTGTTTCTCACAGACTGCTGACTAAGTCTCCAGCCCGCACGGGCTCGCCGGGAGACTGGGTGAGAGGAGAATGTGAATAGAATCTACCTACATGGACAGAGTCGTATTGATTTCAAAGTAAGAGGGTGAATGAAAAGGCAACATCTGAGCTCGTTTATGTCAATAGATTTTGGTCTCCTGTCGTTCCTTATCCTTGGCCGCTGCCTCAGAAAGCGAAATCCTATAACCTGAAATAATTCATATTCCAGTGAGATGGTGCGTGACATCTAATGTGTTAATCAAAAAGTATTTTTTCAGGTTATTTAACTTTACCTGCATTTAAATGCAGTGTTTGTCGCTATAGGGGTGTTTGCTGTGTTCACATTGTTGTCATATAGATGGCTGCTGATGTGCCAGACCAGTTAGTTGATTAATTTTGATATTATCTGCTTCAAAAAAATTATAAACCAAGTAGTTTTTATTAATATTTTGAATTAGGTGTTATTTTTATATTTTAGTTAATGCCATTTTTATTAGTCATGTCTATATAGTTATTGATTTTTATTTCAGTTTTAGTTATTTTAGTTTATCAAGTTAAACTAAATGAAAATGACAAATGTTTGCCTTGGCAGCTATAGCTGAAATAAAATAAGTTTTGGTTAACTAATTTCAGTTAAAATTTATTTTATTTCAAGGTACACATTTTTTATGGTTTTAGTTGTAATTAACTATAATATCCCTGCTGCATACAAATTCTAACAAACCTTTTCTTAGAATCAACTTTAATTTTTCTGAGCCTTTTTTGCATTTGCTTTTAATCAGCTGGTGATTATTTAATGGATGTGTGAAGTCTGTTCTCTTCAAGTCCACACATCCTATCAGAGTAACTACAAATATAATTCATCAAATTAGTATTTTTTTTTTTTGTCTTCATTTTGTACAGGATATTGATTGTTTTATAATTTAAAACCATGCAAGCAAACTTCTTTTTGTGAAATATTTTGTTTAAAAATTGTGCATGCAGTATGCTGTCTAGCTTTAAATGAAATATCACTTGGTTTTATGGTTTATCTAATGTAGTAACATTTGTACATTTTTATGTGTGGCTGAAGTACAGTATCCAAGTACTTCCTGGGGCATCCTGCCAGCCTGCTCTCTCGATGTAGCCATTATTATTGGTTACTAAAAACCCATACTGGTCCATCAGCAGTTGATATTGTCCTAAATACCTGATGTCTTGAGCAGAAGAATCCAGTTATCTCTTTTTTCACCGTAGCACCATGTCAGCATGTTGGTCTTGCTCAGGCCTCTGCTGTTGTTGGGCTATTTTTTTCAGTGTGCTCCAGATTCGAAGGTAACGCTTGGTCAGATTTGAGGATTGTTGCTGCTCGGGTAGCAAAAGGAGATTGATGTGTTTACCTTTCGTCAGCAGCACAAAGTTCAAGGTACGGGAGAGACATTTAATTGAATCTAGCCTCTTCTGAATAATTTTCAAATGTTCTGGGCTAGGGACCAAGCAGATGCCTTTTAAAGGACATGGAGGGACCATCTAAAGTGCCATCCATTAGACTATTCTGTTTAATATAGATAAAGAGCAATTCAGGCCATCTGAGGAATGATCGATTCCCTTACCTACTTAGCGTGATTTATCTCATACCCTTTGCACACCAAATGTGCATTTTAATTCTTTGTTAAAGGCTAATGGCTCTCGCAGGTTTTTATATAATGTCAGTACGCAGCCAAAAATTTCCCTGTTAATAGCATCGTCACACTAAAGCCATAACTGCCCTTGATTTGTTAGATATGGGCTTGCTCTTGTATACTGTAGATTTACAATTTCAAAGTAATGCATTTGTCATACCTCTCTAGGACTGTAATCATGTTTCACACTGAAAACTCAGTATGGATGTGACTTTTTGTAAATGGTAAAATGTTGAAGCTAAAAAGTCATGTTTTCAGCATAAATGTGACCTTCCGTTCCAAGAGCATGTGATGTATGTGGCTGTTCATTCTCTTAAATTAACCTATTAACTCCTTACCGTCTCGTCCCGTGACAGCGCAACACAATTAGGTGACACCCAATCAGAGAGGCCAGAGTGGAGAGGGGATTCGCTTGGTTCTGTGCTTCACTTCATTTTCGAATTGATATATGAACAACGCTGAGACTGTGTGTACCTGTCATCTGATGTTCCAGTGCTGTATGGAGTACCCTGTCCATCTCTGAAAAGACAAGCCGCAGTCACCAGCCTTGTCCTCATCTCAGTGCCTAGGTGTTTTGAGCTCTTCATACAAATTGAATGTCTCAGTTGCACAAAATGATTGTGTATTTTGACAACTAGACTCAACCCTTCAATCTAAGAAAAAAATGGAACAAAAGCTGTCACTGGGATGGTACCCTTTAAAAGGTTCTAATATGTACCATTTAGGCACTTAAATGTACAGTTTTGGTACCAATATGTACCTTTGAAGTACTAATATGCACTCTTTAGGTACAAAGGTGTACCTTTTTAAAGGGTACTGCGCCAGTGACAGCTTTTGTACCCTTTTTTTCTGAGAGTGTTTAATAACTCCCTTAAAAACTGTCTCATGCTTTCTCAGTTTTTCAGTCTTTAAGTAATTATTTTAATTCAGTAATGTCTTGATTTTTTTTTTTGGTTTTAACGGACAAATTTACATTAATCCAATCAAAGAGTCAGGCCTAAGTAAGTTGTGTGGTAGAGCTTTGAGATGTTATTGAAGGATTAAGTTACTAATATTATTGAGTATTGAGGCATTATAGACATTATCAAAGATTGAGAAATGGAGTTTTGAAGCATTATAGAAGGTTAGTTGGTTGTGTAGTGGAGTTTTGATGTGTTGTTGACAAGCTGAGTTAGTTGTGTAGTGGATTTGTGAGGCATTATTGAAGGGCTGAGTTAGTTGTGTAGTGGAGTTTTCAGTTGTTACTGTAGATATGCATTCGGTTACAGTTGTCTAATAGAGATTTGATTGAGTTTGTTGTGTAGTGGAGTTTTGAGGCATCGTCGAAGGGTTGATTTTGTGTAATAGAACTTAGTTATCAAAGGGTTGAGAGTTGTGCAGTGGAGTTTAAGTTATTATTTATAGGTTAAGTTCTTTGTGTAGTAGAGCTTTGAGGCATTGTTGGAGGTTGAGTTAGTTGTGTAGTAGAGCTTTGATTTGTTGTTGGAGGTTGAGTTAGTTGTGTAGTAGAGCTTAGGGGTGTTGATAGAGGTTGAGTTAGTTGTGTGTTAGAGCTTTGATTTGTTGATGGAGGTTGAGTTAGTTGTGTAGTAGAGCTTAGGGGTGTTGGAGGTTGTGTTAGTTGTGTGGTAGAGCTTTGATTTGTTGTTGGAGGTTGAGTTAGATGTGTAGTAGAGCTTAGGGGTGTTGATAGAGGTTGAGTTAGTTGTGTAGTAGAGCTTAGGGGTGTTGGAGGTTGAGTTAGTTGTGTGGTAGAGCTTTGATTTGTTGTTGGAGGTTGAGTTAGTTGTGTAGTAGAGCTTTGATTTGTTGTTGGAGGTTGAGTTAGTTGTGTAGTAGAGTTTTGAGGCATTATCAAAGGGTTGAGGAGTTAGTTGTTCAGTGGAGTTTTCAGTTGTTTTCAGGCTGAGTTAGTTATGTAGTAATGCTATGAGTCATTATTGAAGGGTTGTTTGTTGTCTAGTAGGAATTTTGAAGCATTCTCGAAGGGTTGAGATAGTTGTGTAGAACGTTTCCATTTATGCATTTGGCAGATGCTTTTATCCAAAGTAGTCACATTGCATTAAAACTGATTTTATCATGCATTCCCTGGAATTGACATTGCTAGCACCGTGCCGTACTGTTACAGAGGTTTGAGGTGTCATTGAAGTTTTGAGTTAGATGTATAGTAGAATTTGAGAGATTTTTTTGAAGGGATGAGTTAGTTCTTGAGAAACTGTTGAAGGACCCAGTTTATGTTGTGAGTCTTGAGGTGTTGTTGAAGGGCAGAGTTAGTTATATACAAAAGTTTTGAGCTGTTGTTGAAGAGCTGAGTTAGTTGTGCAGTGGGATTTTGAGGGATCATTTAAGGGCTTGGTTAGTTGTACAGCATGATTTTGCTGCGAGTTATTAGGATTTGGTAGTTCTGAGAAAGAGCCTGGAGGCATGTGGCGTATGTTTGTGTGACAGAGTAGCCCATATGCTGGTCTCAGTATGGAGCCTGGCTGAATCTCGCTCCTGCTGCATATTAGCTTAGTAGCACTCACCACTAAGAACCATCATTTCCTCTGTGTCAGCACCTCCTGAGGCAGCACACACATACACACAAATACTCTCTCTTTTATAAATGTGCCTAAACAGCACACGCGCACACACACACACACACACACACCGGAGTTGCCCCGAGGCCTTGGGCTGCCTTTTCTGGCTGATGGGATAAACCCCTTCCCCCCTACGTTTATTTAAATGGCACCAGTAGCATTCTGAAAAGGAAGGTGCTGCCTTGCACTTTTAAATAGGGCAGAAATCATTACATACAACAGAGCAAGTAGACAGATCTAGGTTTTTTAACACACGAGGGCATTTACACAAGGGACAAGACCACAGAAATATATGAACATGCAAATTCATTATAAAGTATCCACTCAGTGCAAAGTCCTGGAACGAGATGCTGCTACAGTGTGGATTTTAGTAGGTTTGAATGTTTCCTGGTATTTTTATCTCACTATATTGGATAACAAGTTAAAGGATTAGTTCACTTCAGAATTAAAATTTCCTAATAATTTACTCACCCCCATGTCATTCAAGATATTCATGTCTTTCTTTTTTCATTTGAAAAAATAAAATAATGGTTTTTGAGGAAAACATTCCAGGATTTTTCTCCATATAGTGGATTTCAATGGCTACCAACGGGTTGAAGGTCCAAATTGCAGTTTCAGTGCAGCTTCAAAGGGCTCTACATGATCCCAGACGAGGAATAAGGGTCTTATTTTCTAAAAAAACTAAAATTTATATACATTTAAACCACAAATGCTCATCTTGTACTAGCTCTGCGATGCGCCACGCATTATGTAATGTGGAAAGACTAAGCCATAACGGCCTTGACAAAAAAGGTAAAACAATGATGTTGGATGATTTTGAAGGAGAAAATGAGATGGAGTTTTTTGCCCTACCGCAGTAGTTTTCAATGTGATTATGTCATGCATGGTGCATCGCAGAGCAGTGCAAGATGAGCATTTGTGGTTAAATAGTATATATATATATTTTTTCATTAGAAATTGACCGATTGTTTCGCTACATAAGAGCCTTATTCCTCTTGTAGAAGGGATCATGTAGAGCCCTTTGAAGCTGCACTGAAACTGCAATTTGGACCTTCAACCCATTGGTAACCACTGAACTCCACTATGTGGAGAAAAATCCTGGAATGTTTTCCTCAAAAACCTTCATTTCTTTTTGACTGAAGAAAGAAAGACATAAACATCTTGGATGACATGGGGGTGAGTAAATTATCAGGAGATTTTAATTCTGAAGTGAACTAATCCTTTAAACTCGGTACTTAAAAATGTAAATCATCTTAGCGTTTATTAATTTACAATATCAAAATTAAGTGAAAATGGGATTCATTTTAAATAATTTTGGTTTTGGTTTGAGCAGATGTTGCCATATTTGTCTGGGTGCTTCTAATATACCAGGTATTTATTTATTTATTTATTTATTTATTTATTTTTTGCTTGTTTTGGATATTTCTCTCTTTGAAATGTTTTTTTGTGTGTGTGTGTGTGTGTGTGTGTGTGTGAATATTGTTTTATTTATAAAACAAGCCATTTTTAACTAATAGTTTAACATTAAATTAGTAAAATATACTTTTGTCTCTCATCCAGGGGTGCGTTTCCCAAAGCCATCAAAAGTTCCGTCATTACCAACAGAGTTCATCAGAAAATTGTGACCATGGTTGGCTAACGATGCTTCTGGGAAACACACCCCAGGTCGGCTTAATGTCATCATCCAAGAAGTGACAATTTTTAGTATTAAAAACAACAGCACAAATGTAAGCAAGTATTAGCATAGGATTTGATTATCCTTAATTTCAAGTTATACGCTAACAGTTAGCTTTCAACTTTTTATTTTATTTTTTTTATTATTATTATTTTTTTAATCATTTTGTAAATAATTCATTATAATTAATAGGCCTAAAACAAAACTTTATTGTCTGAGCTTGTCCAGGGCATATTTCTGAATGTTTTTATAGTAATGGTTCCTTAAACTACATTTTCATTAAATGTTACAGAGCTCAGAACTGAATAACAGAAATGACCTGTTTGCCTTTGCATGTGAAGTAGTGTGAGTGTGTTCTCTGCACAGGAGAGACGGTGTGTGTTCAGACGCTCTGATGCACTGGTGTCTGCTCCTTCCACAGCACACTGAGCTAATTGAAGCGGGTCTGTGCCAGAGCCAGTGATGCGCAGAGCGTATCCCCCCTCCTTCCTTTTCATGGCAGGACTTTGCGCCACTGAAGCATCCCCTGCTTCTACCATTGCATTCTGGGGGATTTTTTTTCTCTCTAGGCACAGGTGGCCACTGTTGCATCAGTGCATTCGGTGCATTTCCAGTCTTACCCACACTTAACCACAAATGTGTGAGTGTTGGGGTAGAGAGGAAGCCCACAACCTTCCTTCTAACATCCATGCTGGTTAACCTTGATTGGCAACAATCTGTATTAGCTAGAATGTGCTGTTGCGTGGGACTGAGTTAGCAGTTCTCCAACTGCTAACTTGCTGACTCACTGTTTATTTACGGCATCATGAAAAGATTCTTGGAAGAGTACTTGGAGGTTCTTTTAGATTGCGCATTCAGACGTCAGTGGTCGTCCCAGGCTCATACATGACTCTTGCTACGTTTCTGCAAAACCTGAAATACGTTGCTTCGGTACATACCACCTACACTAAACCCTACCATAAACCTAACCGATAGCGTTAACAAAAGCAAACATGAGATTTAAAATGCAAATGCTGAATCATTCGTGACATTTTAGCTTGCTTCTGCAAGTCTTTGAGCTCTTTTATTGTGGTTTGTGTATTTACACGTTCGTTCCACATCACAAGTGCAGTGCTGTTCCAGGTGAGCTACAGAGCAAATTTACTATGTCAGAAAAGCTGTATGAAACTGACTATGTGATAACAATGTTAAAATGTATTAGTTTACAAATCATGCACTATGGTAAACAGTTTTGTACTGTTGTGCAATGAACCGTGTAAAAAAAAAAAAAAAGTCTTAGTAATGGATAATCTGCCCTGTAAAACATATTTTATATAACCAAAAAAGGAACAAAAGTTGTTGATGTTTTACTGCCACTAGTGTATGTATATATATATATATATATATATAGGTATGTTTTTGGTGAAATGTAGCCAGAGTCCCATACAGTATTTACAATGAACCTGGGTTGCAAATGGTAATGTATAGAGAGTATGCACGTCAAGTCACTGAGTGGCAACAAGATTGAGTGGCAGCATTGATTTTTAGCATGAATGCAATTCAACAATATGTTGAATTTTGGGATAAAATCATACCCTATATATTGTTTTGTTATATATTGTATTGACAACTCTTCTTATATTCTGCATAATTGGGTGTTTTTAAATAAACACTGACAAAAACTTTAGCGCTGGACAATATGACGATATATATATATAACATTGATATAAGTTATCCCCCGGATTTAGACCTACCTATATTATAGTTATGTAAAACGTTCACAGGCAAATTTGCCCGGCATTGAAATCAGGCACATATAAATGTCTAGAAACACGATTCCTGGCTGCATGTCAATATCCATGGATTACTGGATCTTTGGTAAGTTGTAAGGAACACTATATCGAGTCCAACCTTTAGTTTAAACTGATAATCGTTTGTTTTACTCATGTTTTCGCAGTTTCCCATATTAAATCCAGTCATGCAGCAGGCTCTTTTGCCACTCAGTCCTGCTGATGTGTGACATCACTGACATCAATGCATACCCTCAATACGCTATGATTAAGGAATTTAGTATTTCTTTATTGTTCAAAAGTTAAAATCATGTATCACTTTGTATTAGATGTTTCTCCCAACAGTGCTTAGAAGAACTATAAATAGTAACAATTTTCTCTGTTTATGTGATGTCATACTCCCTCCTCCCTTCACTCAGGCCTCTTTTGATTGACCGTAGTCGCAGGAACTAAAGAAACCAGCCTCCAAGTTGGTTGCATTCATCCTCTTTCAATTGCTAGCATGTCCCTCATGTCTTATCTCAGCCATCCAGCTCAGCTGTCTCATTCTCTGGAGGAATCCGGAAGATTCTGTTCAACTTGTCTTGCTGTTTGCGTCTCATCCACACCAGCGGGCATGTGTTCTCATTTCATCCGAGCACTGGTGTGTATATGTGTGTGTGCGTGAGTGCGGAAGCAGCAGGGTTTTTTTGGAGGGCCGGGCAGTATTATCATTCCGAGGAGAGCGCAGGCCCAGATGGCATCTCAGTTTGAGAGCGCGCCCTCTTTCTCCCTCTTCGCTGCCACCTTCGCTCGCAATGCAGTCGCCTCTGACAGAGCCGCGTAATTACAAACACAGAAGGATGTCATCTACCCCGTCTCTCTCTGTCTTTCAGGATGTTCTCATCGTTCTGTCTTTTCGTTCTCTCCTTTCTTTATGCTCTGGAAAGTGTGTCAGTAAAAGCCTGCTTTGCTTATGTCTGTGGCTGGGTCAGGTGTAGTTTTTATTCTCAGTGTCCTTTCTGTAATATAACTATCTCTCTGTGCTGTCACACTGCTCACTTTTTTCTTTGTTGTTACATGATACCTAAAGCCACCTCTAAGCCCACCTTCAGGAATAGCCAATTACTCTTAATGCTGAGTGAGCGTCTTTGCTACAATGAAGTATCACTCATTTCCTTTTGTATTTGTGTCACTCGTTGCTCAGGAGATTTAATGGAGTTCTCATTTAATATTCATTTAAAGGTGATGTGTGTGATTTGGACAGGGCCGTAACCACCATAGGCATTTCTAAATGATTAGAAATGGCCAAATATTTGATATTCTTGATGCTGCTCTGCTGCACTCTATTACACACCACTCCATTTGTTGTTAGGATGACAAAAAATTAATGCCAGAATGACTGAGATAGCCAATCAAATCAAAGAAGGCAGGGCTTACTGTTCACAGATGTTCACTGCGAATTACGCACTGCTTTAGTTTTAGTAGTGAAAGAGTATGTGGTGAGATGCAAGTAGCTAATTATTTAATATTTAACAACTGTTTTATGACAGAAATGTTCAGCAACCGACAGTAATATCCAGTGACTTTTTTTATGAAAGTTCAGTGTTTTGAATTGAAAATGCTATTATTTAGGCCTACATTATTCATGTAACTGAATGTGTCGGTTTTGCGTTGTTTTTGTACATATTAGACATACGAATAAGATAATTAATGTTATTTTATTTGCAAATAGTTTAAATTGATGACTTCATAACCACAATAGACCTGTTAAAGACCTGTCCCTTAAATCCCTTTTAATCCTTTAATTAGTAAATTCCTTTAAAGAAAAAGACCAATAACAGCCCCCCCCCCCCATGGTTATTGCCTTGAATTTGGATGAAAATGACATTAATTGTGCATAAATTACCCTACCCTTCCACTTTTATTCACTTTTTTTTATCTCAATTCAATCTCATTACTGTCTATAAGAAATATTTTTTCTTTGCATTAGTGTTGTCAAAAGTACCGACTTCGGTACCAACTTGGTACTAAAAATGTGACGATACCAACATTTCCCCCTGGCATTTTGAGCACTGTTGAATGGATTCTTAAACAACTCAGATTGGCCAGTGTGTTCACGCACTCAACAGATATGTCTTTGATTGGCTACAATGATCAAGGTTTCAAAAACTTGTTGTAAATAGACATCTTTGACGCTCTTCATCGAGTGCTCAAAAGCAGGCATCTATCAGCAGATATTAAAGATCCGCTGATAGATGCCTGCTTTCAAATGCTCCCGTGTGTATCTGTGTAAGCGCTCGGTAAAGAGTGTCAAAGATGTCTGTTTACAACATGTTTTTGAAGTCATTGTAGCCAATCACAGACATATCTGTTGAGCACATGTACACAATGGCCAATCAGAGGTGTTTAAGAATCCGTTCAACAGCACTAGGGGGAAATGCTGGTATCGTCACATTTTTAGTACCAACTTGGTATCGAAGTCGGTACTTTTGACAACACTACATTGCATTTTAGCGCATGTTTGTATGGATGTGTCCCTCTTCTAAAATCTCTTATGTTTCTCTCTTTCCATTCACCACATGCATCTCTCCATGCAGCGAGAGTCTGTGATGTCGTACCGTATCCGTCTGTTCAGATGAAGGCCTTGCCACAGGCACTGCCACCTATAGCGCTTTGTGATGTCACCACGCGGCTATCATTTGAGCTCAAACTGTCATATGGTCAGACCTTGTAATTTACCAGCTGTTTGATTAATATTAAGAAAGCCCGGGTGTCGGCGATCTGTCACCAGTGATATTGACGAGGCCAGCAGAGGCACGCGGCTGCAGCTGCCGGTGCTTGCGGTGTGAAATCCTCTGATTGAGCAGAGCTGTGATTACGATTGGAGATGGCTGCCGAGATAGACTTGAGCGGTTGTTGAGGGTCATTCGCTCTCGGGCTGGGCTAATAGTTGGCAATGCCGCTGAAAGACGAATGTGATTGTGGGAGATCTGGAAGGCAGATTGTGTTGTTCTGACAGAGAGGATGGATCGTGTGTATTGACTGGGATGCATATGAATGTCGTTTCCTTCCTTGCTTTTCTATAGAAAAGCAAGAACAGTTTTGCAGGCCTGCTGAAAACACTCACATGGTTTGTCACCAACATATGTTTTGGATTTGTTTTGAATGCAACATTTTAAACATTATTCCTTGAAATATATCACTACTGTGCAAAAGTTTGGGGTCAGCAAGATTGTCATTGAAAGAAGTCTCTCGTGCTCACAAAAGCTGCATTTATTTGATCAAAAAATAGTTAAAACAGAAATATTGTTAAATATAATTACAATTTACTATTTTATTATATTTTAACATGTAATTTATTTCTGTGATGCAAAGCTGAATTTTCAGCATCATTACTCCAGTCTTCAGTGTCACATGATCCTTCAGAAATCACTCTAATATGCTGATTTGCTACTCAAGAAACATTTCTGATTATTATCAATGTTGAAAACAGTTGTGATGCTTGGTGTTTTTGTGAAACTGTGATGCATATTTTTCAGGATTAATTCAGGATGAATAGAAAGTTCAAAAGAACACAATTTATTTGAAACAAATCTTTTGTAACATTATAAATGTCTTTGCTGTGCACTTTTAATCATTTTAATCCCTCCTTGGTGAATATAAGTATTAATTTCTTAAATATTCTATTCATCCTGCAATATAGTAAAATTTGATGGTGTCATTAAGTTTAATCAGTGAAGGAATTTGATTGAAAAGAATCATTTAATTGTTTGTGAATCAGACTACACTGGTTTCTTTTAACTGAAAAGAATCAGTTCATAAGAGTCATTTGTTCGTGAATCAGACTGTATTGTTATTGCATGCAGCCCACAAGGTTAATTAGGAAGACATGTATTTAATTTTTTTGCATTATTTCATCATTATTTAATTCAGACTGCAAACTCAGGTAAAATATGACATTTTGCCATCGGACTGTATTCAGTCATGGCAGTGTAGATTGCTGAAAAGCGATCTACACCAGCTAATTTTGCAGGTGAACAACATAGACCAGAATCGCCACTAACTGGCATAAATTAGTCTAAAGCAGCTTGCAAATCTATGCTGGTTTGAGCTGGTCTTTTCAGCTATTTTCTGTAATTAAGTCATGTGCGTACTTCCACATCTGTGTTGGAGGCATGAGGGGATCTATCACACCATGGGCCACCACGTTTGTGTAGGTCTGTGCGCGTAATGTGTGCCAGAATGTGTATCAGTATGTGCGCAGGTGGCTGTTGCGTGTTCAGTAGTGCGTTAAGTCCAGCCCTGGAGGCCGGCGCAGGAAAATGATTGAATTCTGAGGGCAAGAAAGCTGACAAATCACTAAAAAATGCTTTAAAAATGCTGTAATAACGCTGTCCATAAATCACCACTGACAGTTTAATCATCCTCAGGTCTGGGGCCTGATCTGACCACTGGACAGCCCTCCCTAATCAGCCAACGAAGAAAACAACCCTGAGCACATCATGCATTCTCCTCTGCTTATGCCTTCAAACGCTCGGAATTTGGACGGGAGCATCCATAAACGTCTCCTCATGGTCCAACATGATCAGACGGGATAATTAAATCACTCAGTGTGCTCTTGCGGGCATCGCCTGGGCTTTGAGCTTGTTTGGTAAATGAGTTTGACTGGTCTGTAGCAAAATATTTTTCCTATGTGTATTTCCAGGGTTTTTACAGCTGTTAGCAGTATGACAACTGACGGCTCAGAGTAACTCAGCGTTTAAAAGCTGGAGGAGAATGGAGCTTAATTCGCAGTTGTTAGAGCCAGTGGAGGATGTGCGTTTTCTGCTCTAGAGTGGAAGAGGCTAATCCTCCGCATCTCAGCTGTGATATACAGACTGAGTGGCAGGGACTTTACAGCCTCGGGTGTATTTGCGATGCTAATGTGGGTATCTCTATGGGCTGGCTGGTGTTTATCATTATCATTACAGGATACTTGATGCCAAGGCCAATTTGTCATTGAAATCACAATCAGAGCCTTGCCTCCACATACAGTATAGTGTGTGTGTGTGTGTGTGTGTGTGTGTTTTATTTGATTCATGACACTCTCCAGTGTTACAATAGGGCTGGGTGGGATGAAAGTACATACTTTGCAATGATAGAAATGAGTCATCGGGTAGAGTATTCTGCTTTAATTCTGCAAAAAGTCTGACAGCAAGCAGAAGACTATAGTCTTCTCATTTCCAGAATGTTGATTATGATGGGAGCCATTTATTTATTAATTAGTGTTAATTTTGTTAATGAAAGACAAAAAATATTCGTCGACGACCTTGGCTAAAGGCCTGTTCACACCAAGAACGATAACTATAAAGATAACTAGCGTCCACACCAGCGGACGATATTGTTCTGTTTATTCTAAGCGCGTGCTTGTCTGTCACTTTAAATGCTCAAGCTCGTTACAGCAGGATGGTTTCTGATTGGCTGTCAATGTTTTTTATGGTTCATCAGCTGGATAAAATCGTTCTGAGAGTGATTCCAACGATGTTGTTCCTCTGTATCGTTATCGTTATACCGGTGGTGTGGATTCTGCTATTCTTTAATATTGAGAACTATTTATAGAACTATATCTTTATCGTTATCTTTATAGTTATTGTCCTTGGTGTGAACAGGCCTTAAGACAAGACGATGACGAGACATCACCAACAACATTAAACGATTACTGTGAATATATCAACATGGAATATCGTTGACGGGAAAAAAACAAGACTAAAACCTAGTTAAAAAATAAAAACTTTACCAAAATCTCTACTTGCTTTTGTCGAATAAAAAGAGCAGACAAAATATTACAGACTGTTTTTAATGAGCTTTCATGTTTACAGTTGCCAAATGTCAAGAGCGATATTCCCCCAATCAGAGCTATAAGGATACATGTTCTGCCCTGTGTTTTACTTATATTTTCAATCTGGCAACCATGCACAAGCGCTCTCTTTACACTGTGGAAGCGCCGCTGATGATCTGAAAACACCAAAAAAACAAGTAAGCTAGAGTTTAGCGACCACCATTTGAGATATTCTGCTTAAATGAAAATGTCATTCAGTCAGCTTGCGCTGTTTGCTGCGACTAAATCTGTCATCAAACCTTCTTAGTGATGAACTGTAATAAATCCAAACATAGATCTCGACTAGGCCTATATAATAAATCAGGAAGCTAGATGAGGTACAAATAAATAAATAAATAAACCATGTGTATGAGTTGACATTCTCTTGATTTGTGCTTATAGGTGAAAGTGCAATAATTCTCATGAAATGAAAAAATAAACTCATCAAATGAAAATTCCTTGTTGTGACTTAATTTTGAGCAAAAAAAAAAAAAGGATTATAAATTTAAGCTTTCATTGACTATAACTAGACTAAAATTCCCAGCGATTTAGTCGATTAAAACATGACTAAACAAAGACAGGGCAAGGTGGACTAAATAAGATAAAAGCTAAAAAGTACTTTTCACACAGGACTAAGACTAGATTAAAAATAGCTGACAAAATAACACTATTATTAATTAGTAGATGTGTTCATTTGAGTCCAGAGCCTAGTGCATTAATATAGAATTTAAATGATTCACGGTCACAGGTGTGTGTGTGTATCAGTGATTTATATACTGTACAAAACCTTCAAATGCTCATCCAGTCAAACTTATAATGTATTATTACTTTAAAGCTTGTTTTTAAGTGTTAAATAATGTGAAGCAGATGCTTGTACACTGAGCCAGATTTATTTATTAATTTGTTTGGAATAACCCTGTCTTTTGATTTGCATCAGTCCGTTTCCAAATTACAAAAAGGAAATCTTCAAATGAAAAGAAGTACTTTTTTGTGTGAGTGTGTTTTGTGTTTTTGATTTTTGATGTGTTTTGAGTGTAAATTCTTTTTGAATTTAACACCATAACACCTGACATACTTGTAATGTGCATTACTTCTCTGTTTATTAATTTATTCACTGATGAATTATACTCAATTAACTAGTCTGATTGCACTTGAAATTTGGTTTGGCAGGACTATTACTATTTTGTCTTGTAACACTTTAGAATATCGTTCCATCATTAATAAAAAACTACACAGAAGCAAGAGTAACAAAATATTAATAACTAATATTAACTAACAAAAAACTCTGATCAACGAATTAGTAAGGAAGAACACTTGCTTGAATGCTATAGTTCATGACAAGCTAATCACTACACATTTTTTCACACCTCACAGAGAACTACAAAGAAACTATATACATTTTCAAAATCAATGCAAATAATGCATGATTAATTCTAAAGTTTTAGATCATGGTAACCCACTAGTAATAGGGATGTGCAACAGCGACCGAGTACTCGACAGTGACAGCGACAATCAATCATGTAAACGATGATCGAAATGTATTTTTTCTTTTTTCTCCTGATTGGTTATAGTAGCACTTTGGGCGGCACCCTGAGCTCCGATTGTTTAGCTTTCCACAGCATGCATCAAAAGACGTGAGAAGAGACAGAATGGCCTCAAAGTCACGCAGTGATGTCTAGTTTCACTTTGACAAGATAGATGAAAATACAGTTCAATGCAAGCTGTGCAGCGCTTTTATCTTGTGCTGAAAATATCCTTTCAATTCTATTCATAATTAATTTAGCAATAATCATCAGTGATTTTCATACTGTAAAATTTTTTTTTGATCAGAAATTGCAAATTGAATCCAAAATATTGCTGAAATATTAGTGACACTTTTTAAAGCACAATCGGAGTTACACTTTCGGTCAAGCTCACATTTGCATTCGCAAACCTTTTGCAGATGAAAGTTGTAATAGCTACATCTGATTAATCTACTATAGGATGCGTTGGGTCGGGATATCAATATTTATTAAGATGCTGAATGCGCTGCATATCAGTGTTTAGTTTCATGCTCAAATGCAATGCCCGATATTGACTGAGTTATTTGAGACGGTCATATTGCTTTTAGATGTTTCTTTTTTTCATGTTTTCATCTCATACTTTTATTTTTAACATTCATTTTCCTAACGGTCTTCAGATATTTTCATTATCTCCATGACGGCCATGCCCCGCCCCCCGCACACGCCCCGCGTGTTAATATTGTGTTAATAATTTCTTCCTTTGTGGTTATTCATTAATAACGGAACAGTATTCTAAAGTGTTACCATATTTCTTTTGCGGATTAATCTATTCTGCTAACATTATTCTCCTTTGTCTTTTTCTAAAGATACTTATGATCATCATCACCTACAACAGAATATGTCAGCAAACATTTTTTTTTTTTACTTTTTTATGGGCACAAGTTTTCATTCACAGTAATTACCTTCTCTCTTAAGTTAAAGGAAAGTAACCAGTCTAGATGCAGCGCTTATTCTCCACTCATTTCATCCCTTTTCACGGATCCATGGGCCATCGCTGCACAGCTGAGTTGAAAACACATGCCATCATTCTTATGCACTCATCCTCAGAGGAAGCTCTCTCAATGCCACTGTCTTTCTTGGCGGTGGCCTTCGATGTCAATGTGAAAAGCTTAAATCACTTTTGATAACAACATTGCTATAAAGCCCGGAGCCTGTATCACGCTTATGGCCATCAACAGAGCTCTTTTAGCTGCGATTTATTGAGATGAGCGCAGACCACCATTAAACAGACGTTTAGCTGAAGTGTCTGTTCAAGGCAACCTCGGTCCACAGGCTATTATTATGGGAAGCTGCCTGAATATTTTGTAGATTGCTTATACCCTATTAAATCAAAATCAGAGTTTGTGGCTTTCAGTCCACGTATATTAGCTTTGAGGTCCTGTAATAACTCTTAATCTTATAAAGCCTATCGCAAAAGGCCTATAAATTATCATTATGATTAAAACTTTGCTGAAAAACCTGTTGCACACAATTTACTACGTGGCTAAACCCTTAGGCCTTTTTTTAGTATAATTGTAAAAACGTCCCCTTTCAGGTCTGAATACATGTATCTTTTAATGTGAAATCTTTATTTTTATAAAGTTAACGTAAGATAATTTTTATATTGTTAGCAATATTTCAAGATAAACACTTACTGGAATGAAGCAACTTAGGTTTTCTTGATTATCTACATCGTTTTGTTAAAATGTGAGTATCAAATATGATCATCAGGCTTTTGAGGAACGTTTATTTGTTCATCTCTCAATCATCATTGTATTGCATTGCATTATATGTTTTGCACCCTACAATAAAAACTACAGAGTTTTGATCATAAACTAAGCATTTAAATATCATCTTACTAAGACATTTTATTGGGAGATGCAGAGTGACAAATGATATTTATATGCATTTTATGCACTGTAAAAAATGTTGTCTTTTCCCCGAAGTTGTAAATGAAACAGATCATTGGAGTTAGTTTTACAAGAAATTACAATTTCAGTCTTTCTACTTCAAAATTTAATGTTTAATTCAATGTGTTACTTGGCATTTCTTTGTAATTATTTGTGAAATTCATTAGCAATTTTGGAGGGAAAATAGGTTTTACAACCATTTTTTTTTTTTAGTGTGTAAGTAGTCTGATATACTGTTATAAAGATCTCATTGATTTACATTACAAGCTTTCAGAATTTCATCTTACTTTTTGGCCATATAAATATCAGCATCTGCACCAAATTGCATATTTTTGCTCAGTTTGGGCCTCTGAATAAAACCGAGGTGTTTTATCTTTCTCGAGTGTGAGCTCCATATTCTCACTGTATCATGCTATATGATGTTAAACAAAAACACATATTGAATTTTTAAGATTTTCTTTTATATATTGCCTAAAGGTGTCAAGCTTTGCAGGGTTAAATGTTGACAAAATGAATGTTTTAGCAGGTACATATGCATGCAAAAGTCTTTCTACTTAAAGAAAACACACGACAAATATTCATGACTAATGTTGCCCACCAGCAAAGAAACTTTAAGATTGTGGTATAAAAAATATCTCAACAAATGACAGAAAACATTGTGGGGTCTTTAAACTGCATGTTTTCTTAATGAGGACCCAAAAGCACATCTGCCGTGTCACGTGAGTGTTTTTCTAATTGCTGAAATTAGATGTAATTACAATTTCAAGACAAAATCCCCATGACCTCACAAGAGGAATCAAATTCACAACATATGCATTGGAGAAAGGACACAATAGTGTGTGTTCTGTGTGTCCTTCTTGTCATGAGTGTGTGAGTCTATGGGAGTGTGCGATCTCCATTGTAATTACATCTCTCCCTCAAACCGACCTCTTCAATTTGCCTTTGAGAATTGCACCAGGGAATTCTTCATCCAGTAATAGAATTACACAACAGTGGCAGCAGCTTGAGACTGGGATATTTAATGTCTTATATGAAATATTAACTGACTTGGTGTTTTTAATTGTCTTTCCCACCATATTAGAGCCATCACTTCCTATCTGTCTCGCTACCTCTCTCTCCTGTTTTTTTCCTAATAGAGACTGGTTTCAGAAAAGGACAGTTATTACTCACTTTATTAAGTGACGGAAGGATCACATGTAATAACAGTGATTACCCGTTCTCCATCTTCCCTTGTTCTCCTGCAGTAAACCTCAGGCAGGAGTGCAATGTGTATTTTTGCTGTTAAAATGGTTTCTTTTATTGCAGTTTAATGTGAAGAGACAGCTGTATGTAAACCATTCATACAGCAGGTTGACGTATGTGGTCCAACCTGTCACCAGAACTTGCTTTGTGATTAATCAACAATAGTAGAAAGAGCCATTTACTTTTGTTTTAAACGATTGAACTTTGAAAACACTCAATGGTACATTGGGAAAAAGTCAGGAGCGAAGCTGGTTGCTGTAGTGAGAAAGATCTCACCAGGGCCTCCAGGCAAAATGGTTACACGTGTCTCCCGAGGAAATTCGGAAGGTAGTCATATCCTCTTAGAAAGATCTTTTGTGGTTCTACAGCTGTTCAAAGACAGAGAAGCTCTCTTAGCCCACGTCTTGTCATTTTCTTTTTCTCTGTTCTTGCTGAGGTGGTCTTCGCTTGTCTTGTTCAGTTGTACTAACTGTCGATCCTGAGCCGAGACTATTGGCCAAACTGATGTCAGGCTGTAGTCTGGAGCCTCTGAACTTTATACTGTGGTGCTCATATTGGTGGTGTTACCCTAAAATCTGCACTATTTAGTCAAATATTGGGATTATTTTTGACAACTATTGGGATTTGAATTGTAATATGATAAAGGTTTAATCTTTTATATTGTTGTGGCTTAAATATTAAGGTTAAAAGAACAAAGAGGCATAAAATCACAGTGAAACAGCAGCTCTCATGTTCAGCATACTGTGTGAAAACTGCAAACTAGCATGTCACTTGTATGTACATTAAGTCATGTTTTGCTCATGTGCTGCTGCTCGTAGAAACACTTGAGTCTTCTTTAAAAGGACCAACAAACCAACACATTTCACTCACAATCCTGTCAAGTTAGATGTTGTATTATTGTAATAGAATTACTGTAATATTACAATCAAATAATAAAATAAATAAATAACTTTGATAAATTGAATAAATAACTTTGCCATCACAGGAATAAATTACATTTTAAATAATGTTACATATTAAAATAGGAATTTTAAATTGTAATAATTTCACAATATTACTGTTTTATTGTATTATTGATCAAATAAATGCAGTCTTGATGAGAAGAAGAGACTTCTTTCAGAAACATTAAGGGAACTTACCAACCTTAAACTTTTGAATGGTAGTGTAAATTAAAATTATATTTCAATATACAATAGTAATATGTCTCTGTCATAACAGTGTTATGTTTTCCTAAATGTTCTGGTTAAAGGATTAGTTCACTTCAGAATTAAAATTTCCTGATAATTTACTCAACCCCATGTCATCCAAGATGTTCAGGACTTTCTTTCTTTAGTTGAAAAGAAATTATGGTTTTTGAGGAAAACATTCCAGGATTTTTCTCCATATAGTGGACTTCACTGGGGTTCAACGGGTTGAAGGTCCAAATGTCCAAAAAAAAAAAAAAAAACGTATATACTTTTTAACCACGAATGCTCGTCTTGCACTGTGCCATGCATTACAAAATTACGTTGGAAAGGTCACGTGTGACGTAGGCGGAAGTACCGAGCAAGTGTTTACAGAGTGAATGTGCAAAGACTAAATCAAATGGCCTTTACAGAAAAGAAAAAAAAAAAGCTAAAACAACGTTGTTGGATGATTTTGAAATTGGAGGAGAAAAGTGAGATAGAGTTTTTCGCCCTACCGCGGTACTTCCTCCTACGCCACGTGTGACCTTTACAAAGTGATTACGTCATGCGTGGCGCATCGCAGAACAGTGCAAGATGAGCATTTGTGGTTAAAAAGTATATAATTTTCTTGTTCCTCGTCTGGGATCTTGTAGAGCCCTTTGAAGCTGCACTGAAACTGACATTTGGCACTTCAACCCATTGGTCCCTGTTGAAGTCCACTATATGGAGAAAAAATTAATGTGAACCTGGAGTGATTTGCATTCACAATGCACTTCATAAACAAACGGCTCTGAGACTGCTAAAAAATCACAAGGCACACATTGAGTATATTTAATGAAGCCCTTTGCAGATGAATAATTACACTTTTTTTCAATTACGTAACTGTGCAATCCTAAATTGTTCTATAACCATGTTGTCAGACCAATAAAGATGTTAATATAGGTACATGCTCTACGCAGTTATATCACGTTAGACGATCTAACATACTCATTGGTTCATTAGGTTTAAGTGCAGTGTTTAAGAAGCATTTGCACTCTTCTACTGCCATATTAAAGCGCATATAATCCATGGGTAAAGGAAATGTAGCATGTAGGCTGTCACTATATCTCTAATCCTGTTCTTGCCCACCCTGATTGATGTAGTTAACTCATAGTGCATGTGCTTTCTCTTTATTTCAGAGATCAGCAGGGTACGAAAGGACATGTACAATGACACATTAAACGGCAGCACGGAGAAGAGAAGCTCAGAGCTCCCGGACGCCGTCGGCCCCATCGTTCAGCTCCAAGAGAAACTCTATGTGCCTGTCAAAGAATATCCTGACGTGAGTCTCAAACCTACAGCCCATTCACACAGTTCACTGCAAATATTTCCATCACAATGTTTTAAATAATTAATGCCATTATTGCAAGAGCACATCGGTTTGTTTGTTTCATTAAATTAAAAATTCAATGAGAAGTGATTAAAAATGCATCCTGAGAACCTTTCAGTCACATGAACTAGTCTCGGGCAGTACTTGAAGGTCAGTTAAAAATGATTTGAAGTCAATCTCTGCATACACACACAAGCTCTTTACTGAAGCTCAATGAGTAAATGGAATAGTAAATAACCATGTGCAGCTCCTCAGTATGGCTCTTATTTAATTACAAAGACATACAAGTCAATGTAATCTAGTTTTCCTTGCATTAGGACATGGGCCCACGTCCAATATATTGATTTCATTAAGACGTACTAAAGAAGTGAGGTTGCAAAAAGTGTTTGAGTCCATTTTATGAGTCCATTTAATTTATTGTGTTATTAAGCTGATGGTTTGTGGTCGACTGTCGCTGTGTGTCTAAGCAGTATAAATCCAAGAGGTTTTTTGTTTCAAGAGTTCTTCAAGTGTCACCATCAAGATCTAAACCATTTTCCATTTAAAGGGGACCTATAATGCCCCTTTTCACAAGATGTAATGTAAGTCTCTGGTGTTTCCAGAATGTGTCTGTGAAGTTTCAGCTCAAAATACCCCACAGATCATTTATTACAGCTTGTCAAATTTGCCCCTATTTGGTTGTGTGTGTCCCTTTAAATGCAAATGAGCTGCTGCTCCCGGCCCGCTTTCCAGAAAAGGGCGGAGCTTTAACAGCTCACGCTTCGGTTGCTCAACAACAACAAAGCTGGAGAATCTCACGCAGCCAAAATGAGGATTGTCAGTAACAGTGTTCAGCCTTACATTGTTCAAACCGGAGTCGGACACTGATGGAGAGACTCAGGAAGAAGTTACAACTTTTAAAATGAAACTGGACGTTTCTGAATGGTTAGTGGATAAATTTATGTAGTTGCTGTGGAGTTGATTCAACTCATCGACTAGCATGTGCTAAGTGGTAATTTTAATCTTTTGTGCAAATCCAGCGTTGAATTGACCCTCGTTTGTGAAGCAGTCCGGCGTAAAATGACGGCATGTTAACAACACTCTACTACACAACTCTTCCTCTTCTCTAAAGCAGCCCAACATGGCCTCACCCCCTTTGTTGTGTGTTCTCGGGGGCGGGGTTTATGTAAATTTTAGGGTTAGTGATGTCACTAACCCAGGAAGAAGCTCGTTGTAGTCCCTACCAGCCGTTTGTTGTAGTCCTTAAACAGTGAATTCTTTAAAAGAAAATAACTTTTAATTAATTCCAGTATATTAATTTTCCATAATATGTACTCTTTATAAAAGTATGCTTAAGTGTTCTTCTTTTTCAATTCAGTAACCAGTATATTCTTCAGAAATGCACCTTTTAAAGTGAATTGTTCCTTTAAATTTAGCAGTTCCCCTGCATAGATTTTTCTGAAAGCGGTATCCTACCCCCTGTCGCTCTCTTTGAGTCTTTGCACATCTCTAGTAACAGGGGTGACATTGAATTCTCCCTTGCCTTTCCAGTTTGTGTTGAGTCAGACCCGCTCAACCGCATCACCAACAACCCGGTCGGTGGTTAACAAATCTTTCAAGCAATCGCTGTCAGGTCCTGCTTGACTAAAGCGCCCGGCCCTGGGGAACCGGTCGAGTTCCGAGCTGATTGATCCCAATTAACTTATTCCGTCCCAGCTTGATTCCTGCATGGGCAGCACTAATTGAGTCTCTCCAGCAGGGGCGTAAACACTGTTTGGAATTAGAGCCCTCCATTTTGCTGAAGTTTTCTGGTTTGAGGGGCTGTTTATGCGCCTGTATGTCCCGCGGGAGAGGGCCGCGCTGTTTAACGCCGCTGATGCAGTGCTGCTTGAATGTTTTTGACTAATTCATGCCTCAACCTATAGCGTTTATAACGTGGCCAGACATGCTTGCTTAATCCATAAAATGCAAACCATGAGAGTGGATAAGATGATATTTGAAAGTCAATGAGGTTGTTCCTCTAGAATATTTGTATCCTTCTTGCTGGCAATAATAATATTAATATTTTATTGTTTCCTGTGCATAATACTGGAACTTTATAAAAAGCTAATTTCATTTACTATTCAATTTCAACTCCAGTTTGCAAGGGTATGATGCTTTCTGTCTGCAGTTTTTAATGCATTGTGGGTAATTTAGCTCTTGCTCTTAAAAGTCTGAGAGCTGGCCAACACTGCAGTAAAGGCCGTCGTGTGTGTGTGTGTGTATGTGTGTGTGTGTGTATGTAAAAGGTTCTGGCCGCCCTTGCTAGTCTGAAGGACACCCAGGATCATTATTAGTGAGTTTGGGATCATTAGGAGGTGGAGGATGAGCAATAAAATGAGACGTCCTCAAATAGCCTTCAGTGTCAATGGAGTTATCCATATCCAGAGAGAATAGAATTTATATTGTAAAAATGAGAAAATGACCTATTTTAAATAATCTAAACATTTTCGTTTATGTAAAGTGTGTAAGTCCTGCACTGATAGTGTCACCAAACAGGGAAAAAAAAAAAAAGAAGAAAAAATTATGCCCCTTTTACAAGATGTAATATAAGTCTCTGGTGTCTCCAGAATGTGTCTTTGAAGTTTCAGCTCAAAATACCCCACAGATCATTTATTATAGCTTGTCAAATTTGCCCCTATTTGGGTGTGTGTCCCTTTAAATGCAAATGAGCTGCTGCTCCCGGCCCGCTTTCCAGAAAAGAGGACAGAGCTTTAACAGCTCATGCTTCAGTTGCTCAACAACAACAAAGCTGGAGAATCTCACGCAGCCAAAATGAGGATTGTCAGTAACGGTGTTCAGCCTTACATTGTTCAAACCAGAGTCGACACTGATGGAGAGACTCAGGAAGAAGTTACAACTTTTAGAATGAAACTGGATGTTTCTGAATGGTTAGTGGATAAATTAATGTAGTTGCTGTGGAGTTGATTCAACTCATCGACTAGCATGTGCCGTCATGTTAATCTTTTGTGCAAATCCAGTGTTGAATTGACCCTCGTTTGTGAAGCAGTCCGGCGTAAAATGACGGCATGGTAACAACACTCTGCTACAACAACCCTTCCTCTTCTCTAAAGCAGCCCAACATGGCCTCGCCCCCTTTGTTGCATGGTCTCGGGGACGGGGGTTATGTAAATTTTTAGCATCGTAACGCAGATGTTGTTTATGCTTAAACAGCAACATTACACACTAAGTGAAATCATAATCAAGGACCCCTTTAACACACTTGATGTCTACCATATGAAAGACTTACTTGTAGTTGTCTGTGCATATGAAGTATTTTAATATTGGAAAATTGACTTCACCTTTATACTTGTTGTAGAGCATCTCTGGGGAGCCTGTAATCTCTGCATTTCCTCTGCTGAGGTCAGAACAGCCTGATCTCTCCCAGCAGACATCTGATGGAGAGGTGGAGTCATGTTTAGTGCTAGAGACCCCCTTTGGACAATCATTAACTTTAAGCTATTAGTCATTAAATATCACAGCTTCTCTTCAAAAGACGCCAATTATCACCCTCAAAAGGTTGCGGTGTGTGTGTGTGGGTGGGGGGGTACCTAGTATTCCCTATGTTACTATCCCCACAAGGATAGTAATACCAGTATTTTTTTTTACCTTTTTGGAGTTTTTTTTTTTTTTTTTTTTTTTCTCAGCTTACACATCATAAGAAATGTTTTTTTAAAAATATAAAAATGCTTATAAAATATAAAAAAATAAAAATATAAAAAAATATAAAAAAGTTTCTGTGATAGGTAGGTTTTAGTGTAGAATATACAGTTTATACAGTATAAAAATCATTATGTCTATGGAAAATCCCCATAAAACATGGAAACCAGTGTGTGTGTGTGTGTGTGTGTGTGTGTGTGTGTGTGTGTGTGTATACCTATATGTACATGTACTGTAGGTATGTATGTTTTGATGTTTACATGGGCCTCAAATGTCTGTGTTAACTGTTCGTAAATCACTTCTTCCTTACATTTTTGCATTAAATTCACAATATATCTACAATGATTTTGCTGGCAATTTAAAGTTAAGCAACATTGTGAATATTGTTTTCAGTTTGATGAAATTAGCCCTAAAAGTATGTACTGTTTTTGTTAAGAAAATGTACATACTTTTGAGTGTTTAGCAGAAGAGTAGGCAAGCTTTGGGACATACACTACTTTGTCATAATTGCGTCTTTAACAGACCGTTATGACGCTTAATTACGTGCATCCTGTCACCGTTTAAACTGCCCTGTCAATTATCTTGTCACAGTTGATTGTGACAATTTTATTTTATTTTCTACCGTATCAGAGAGAAATGTAGTTGCTCGTTGATCTGCCAGTCGTGGGTCTTTCATACGGAGACTTTCCTCTCATGTGTTTGTGTACTGATTCATTTAAAAGTTAATGACCAAACGTATGTTTATCCCAAATGAAGAAAAGGTGCAACACTCACTCTAGAAAAAAAAGTTTGAATTTTTTTTTATTAGTTTAAAACAAGTTTCAGCCATTATCAAGGCCTTCTTCAGACATAAAGAACAACTGTATCACACACTGTTTCATACACTCTTACAATCAGCAACGGGTAACTTTATAGTGGAGTGGCTTTATAACAAGATTAAGAAGGGAAAAGAGAAACATCAATAGTCTATTTCCTGATTAAGCCCTTTGGGAAACAATTTACCTACAGTAAAATTCCAAAAAGTTTTCCTGGATTCACATCAATATCGCCTCCCCGGCCTGATGAATAAACTTGTTCAGTATATGTAATATGTAATTCTTTTCCACTAGAGGTCGCTTATTCAAAACAAAGGCATAGCTTGATGACGCCTTGATTTTGTAGAATCATGGGAGGTGTTGACTTCACATCTATAGCCGTTGGAAAAGAATCAGACGGGACTCAGGCAGAAATCATATTAATGGATGAGCTAATGTATTAAAGATTTATTAACATTACTGTAGTAAGAAAAAGGGTGTGGCTGAAAGCTGTTGGAGCAGAACGAGGCCGCTGGAGCGATTGCTAATGAGAGATGAGCACGATACACGGCTCCAGAGCAGCAGAGCTTTTATTATGCTGCAGGCGCTGCTTCCGCTTCCTCCGGTCAAGCGTATGTGGGGTAACACAGCGCTGTTTTATCATATTAGATATATTTCTGTGTTGAAAGTAGTTAAAATGCTACTCTGTGCATTCGCTCGGTGGCTACTATGAGGCACGTGTTGCACACCCCAGTAAGCTAGATCAATATAAGTGATGGTAAAACATAGTACTCGTGGTAAATCAAGAAAATGAGATTTAAACAAAAAGACTTACTGTGTTGAGCTATATAACAATTAGTTTTCTTTCAATGAATGTATCCAAACAGTTGCTCACCTGTCTAATAAAACACCTAATATATTAAAGCGTCTTTGTTGTTTCCATGGTTTCTACAAAATAAAACCGGAAATCGAGGGTAACGCAGGTATGTCGTCATTGATAGGCGACGCATGGACATGGTCCGTGTCCTGGTTAAAGTAGCTTATTTCTCTGGATTTAAACAACATTTGTGATAATGTAAGTACACAAGTCAACAAAATATTACATATATATTCTAGTGGTTTTTGGATATTTTAATCCAAAAATTTACATATTGTGCCTTTAATCACTTAAGCCCCTTATCCTTTGTCTCACACATCCTCCATGTTTGTAGTTTTTTTAACACTCTTTTATTTGTTTGTAGTTCTAATCGAATCCTCATCCAAAGCGCAGTGTGTTGTGGGTAATATTTGCTGTTAGAGTGTGCACAGATCTGCGCTTCGAATTCTAACCAGAAATTGTAGATCTCTGGAATACTGGAATACTCATTTCAACATACTGCAATTTAGGACACACTAATTCTGATTTCAAATACTATTTAGGACAGATAGTGTGTGAATTGGAATGCAGCATGTGTCTTTAGATTGCTCTCTTTTCTCACATAAGAGGCTGTTCAGGTGTTTTTCAGTGGCAAAAATGACATTAGACTAAGTTCGATTCATTTACATGATTCATTTCAAACTGTCCTTATCAGTGAATGATTTCAAATTCTGATGAATTTATGTCATAAAAAGTGATGTGATCATCTCAACAAGCCTCTGTCTGGCAGTAGTGGAAAACATGCCACGGTTATTTTTAACTAAATTTTAAACTAAGTTTTAAATCTGCTTAGCAATCTTATCTCCAGTGATGGTTGCTCTGAAGAAAAAAAAAAAAAATAAAATAAATCTTTAGAGCAAATACATATATACAACAGTTCAAATTGATTTTTTTTTTTAAAGAAATTAATACTTTTATTCAGCAAATGCATTCAATTGCATCCAAAATACATGCAAATATTTCTATTTTAAATAAATGCTGTTCATTTGAACTTTCTATTCATTAAAGAAACCTGAAAAACTAAAATATGAAGCAGCACAACTGTTTTCAACATTGATAATAATCAGAAATGTTTCTTGAGCAGCAAATCAGCATATTAGAATGATTTCTGAAGGATCATGTAATACTGAAGACTGGAGTAATGATGCTAAAAATTCAGCTTTGCCATGATAGGAATAAATTACATTTTAAACTGTATATTCAAATAGAAATCAGTTATTTTAAATTGTAACAATATTTCACAATGTTGCTGTTTTTACTGATCAAATAAATGCAGCGTTGAGGAGCATAAGAGACTTCTTTCAAAAGCAATAAAAATCTCACAGATCCCAAACGCTTGAATATATATTGAGGATCATCACATATCTGAAAAATAGAATTTTTCTTAGCTTATTACTGAGAATGCATCGTACAGAATGATTTACACAGAAATTCGTTGTGCTCCCATGTCGTGAATGAGGCTCAGTGTGAGCATCCACACCATCCACCAGGCAGGCTTAAGAATCTCTAATTATCTCATGGCAGGCGGTCGTTGATATTTCCAGGTCAGGGGCAGGATGACATGATAGATTTATAGATGAGGTATAGTATGAAGGGAAGAGCATGAAAGAAAGAGTGAGGAAGATAAGCAGCCTGGGACGTGCGGCGGTGATGAATGTGAGGGTATGATGAGGTCGGGGAATCGGGGCAGAGGAACAGCGGCCTGCCCCGCCTGATAAAAGAGAGGGAACGGCCCCACACGCACCCCGAGCGCCCCACACACACTCGTCTCCCAGACAGGCACGCAGCGGCACAGAAATTAATTTGCTCCTTCAAACTCGTGCTGTGTCGCCCCTCTCCTGGCAGCACGCACCCGTTCCGATTTGCTGAACAATGTTATTAGGCTGGGAAAGACAGCCGTCCTAGAAGAGCGCTGCTGCTTGAGATGATTGTTGCCTTTCATTCCAAAGTACAAATCTACAGTTATTGTGTGTGTGTGTGTGTGTGTGTGTGTGTGTGAGGGAGATAATGTTAGGGAGAAGACACCGGGCCGTGGAGGAAGAGCACTATAAATACTCTGCTCAGGGTCTTGGTAGGGACAAAGCTTTTAATTGTTGAGCGTAGAGCGAGTGAGTGAACCGCTGCTGTCATCTATCATTTCTCCCTGTGTGTCCTTTTCTGGGTCAAACTCGTCCACAGTCAGGATGAGAAGATTATTAATCATTATCAACATAAACTGCAAGATTGATTCCCCTTCCTCCTAGCATGCATCCTTTGTGCGTACAGTGGACCCAGAACATATTTGGACACTGTAGACAAAAAATGAATTTTGCTGCATTAGATACTAATAGCAAACCATGTGCAATATGTAAACAAATCTCAGAACTTTTACTTTTAATCAGCTGGTGATTTTTAATGGATGTATGAAGTCAGTTCTCCTCAAGATTACACAGGTGTGCAGAATCACATTAACTATCAGGATCCACTAAAGTTTGGCAACCACAAGGGTTCACAGTACTTTTATATTAATTTTGAACAGGATATATATTGATAAATATTATAGTCAATATGTGTGTATATATATATATATATACTCCCATTTAAAAGTTTGGAGTATGATTTTTTTATGTTTGTGAAAGAAGTCTCTTCTGCTTGCCAAGGCTGCATTTATTTGATCAGTTATATTAGTAATATTGTGAAATATACTGTTTTCTAATTGAGTACATGTTAAAATGTAATTTATTCCTGTGATGCAAAGCTGAATTTCCAGCATCATTACTCCAGTCTTCAGTGTCACATGATCCTTCAGAAATCACTCTAATATGCTGATTTGCTGCTCAAGAAATATTTCTGATTATTATCAATGTTGAAAACAGTTGTGCTGCTTCATTATTTGGGGGAAACTGACACTTTTTTTTTCTTCAAGATTCTTTGATGAATAGAAAGTTTGAAATAGAAACCTGACGGAACTGGCGTCGCGTCAGTTAAGCTTTTTCCGTAAGTTGAATAGGGAAGGTGTAGGACGTAGCGTGAGCTTTTTGAACTGCAAGAGGCATTAGACTTTCTTCCTAAGTTGAATAAGGAAGGCGGTCTGACGGAAGCTAGATACTTTACTTAAAAACTTGTTAAATATGGATATATTTTTTTACACAAATGCATCGCTTCGCTTCAGAAGGACTTTATTAACCCCCCGGGGCCATGTGGAATACATTTATGATGGATGGATGCACTTTCTTCAGCTCATACTCATTGGTCCCGTTCACTGTCATTATAAAGCTTGGATACGTCAGGATATTTATTAATATAACTCTGATTGTGTTCATCAGAAAGAAGAAAGTCATATACACCTAGGATGGCTTGAGGGTGAGTAAAGCTTGGGGTAATTTTGATTTGAAAGCTGAGTCAACAGCTTTTAAAATAAAAGTCTCTCATCAGAAAAATGTGACCCACGGTTATAAAAACACTGCTATAAAATTAACATGTTGTCCCCTTGGAATTATAAGGTTCTATCTGACATTTTTTGTCAAAATTGATTTTTTTCACATATTCTTATTCTGTGACAAATTATTTACATTATGCGATGTTTTTATGGTGTGTACATTTTGGGACTTTTTATTTAGAAAACAAAAAAGGTTCTGTCTACAAAGTCGAATGGAATGCAAAAACTCAATATCTCAGAAATGCTCAGAATGCAGATAGAACCTTATAATTCCAAGGGGATGATCTTCTTAGCTCAGATAAAATAAAATAAAAAAGAGTAATCAAATGAGAAATATTGTGTTCATTTTGAAATCTCATTTTGAAATCTAATTTAGACATTATGATCTCGTCTGAAGCTCTAGAGAACATGTGTGAGATTACTGGGGTTGTTTTGTTAATTTGAGAAACTTTTCTTCCTTTGCTGTTCATTAATCTCATCACAGTTGAGGAGAAACAACTGAGATATTCAAGAGTTTCATTTGCGATTGCGACTAAAATCCCAAGACAGTATCTATGAATTTACTTTCATGGCAGTTTTTGCTGTTTTTCCCCTCATATTTTGAAGTCTGTCTGCTTCTAAATGTCCTCTGGGTGTACATTATAGTTTCACTTTACTCGTCCAGCACCACACGACTGTGAGACGCCGTTGTGTCGGGAAGACTGTTGCGTTCAGACAGTGAGAGTGTGTGTCCTTGTGGCTGCATGTACAGTATAAATAAAGGGCAACGTGTTGAGCACGCGTGCGTTTGTGATTTGTCCCGTCATCCAGAAGATCTGGCTGCCCACCCTTCCTCTCTCCAGGTGTCATTGTTTTAATTAAATGGGTCTGATGGGATGGACCCATAACTCAGAACTGAATGAGGGCCTAATGAAAGTTAAACTACTGGACGTTAACTGGGGTATTGGCAGCCGTACCTGCAGCAGCTGGTGTTGATTAATACTGTAGCACTTCATCGCAACGTGCATATCTGTGTGTGTGTGTGCAACTGTCTGACCTCGCTATGCAGTTTTGTAGCATTGTGAATTACAGAAGTAAAAATGCATGAATGAAAGTGCAGTCTTCCGATTATGGGGTTTTAATACACATTTTCCATGGTCATGGCATTTTAAGGTTGTATTCTGTAGTATTGTGAAATGAACAATTTAGAAGAGCCTTGGAAATTTCTGTTCATTGTTTCTTTTTCTGCCAGATCTGACTCGTAAAATTCACTTTTATTGATTTAAGCTAATGTTGTCGGATTGATTCAATCATTTAAAACAATATTTTTGATTTTATTAAAGCCAGTTAATTTAGATGTTACCACATTAGGTATATTTTTAGTCTTCCTGACAAAACATATTCCTATATAGTGTATTGTAAATATACATTTTTCTGCTTTTCTGTTTTTTTCCAAGGACTTTTAGTTTGTTTATGGTCATTTCCTGTGTTTCCTTTCTGTTTACACTCGTCACCATGGTTATTCATTGTTTATTGATTGTTCTCACCTGTTCCTCATTTTCTCATTAGTTCTCCCAGTATATTTTGCCCTCTGTTCAGTTAGTTCACGGTCTGGTGTTGTTTGAGTATAGTGCACACTTTTGCATTACCTTTCTTTACCTTTGTGTTACCTTTCTTCAAGTTCACGCTACATTTTAGATCCGATTCAATTCGCCTCACCTCGTCTTCATCCTCAGCCAAGCTGTGACAGTGAAATATTATTATTATTTTTTTATTTTAATAATTTTAAAATGTAATTTACTTTGTAATTTACTTGACAATTTTAAGTAATTTACTTGATGCAACGCTGAATTTTCAGCATCATTACTCCAGTCTTCAGAGTCACATGATCCTTCAGAAATCATTCTAATATGCTGATTTGATGCTCAAGAAACATTTATTATTATCAGTGTTGAAATAATTGTGCGTTTTTTTTCAGGATTCTTTGATAAATAGAAAGCTCAATGAACAGCATTTATTTGCAAATGGAATCTTTTGTAACATTATACATGTCTGTACTGTTACCTTTAATTTTTGCATCATTGTTGAAGAAATATAAATTTCTTTGAAAAAAATTACCACATTTGTTACCCTGTTACCACAAAATTCTAATTTACTCAAATTTCTGTTAATTAGCTTTTTTACAAAATTAGGTTGTAGTAACTTAATGAAATTGTCTTGATAACTTTGGAAATTAGGCAGTGGATTTCTAGTTCCCAGCATGCTTTACACAGGACTAGTTAAGGAGAATTAATGTTGAAATTAAGTGTTCATTTATTTGTTTTTAGTGAAGGGAAAGACCTCTTTAGTGTTTAACGCTGCTATGTTTGACATTCACTAGAGTTTCTGTTATTGAATTTTTTTGTGGTTATCATTGTGCTGAAGAGTAGATACATGAAGGTAAACACCACATTGATTTTTTTTTTTTTTTTTTTTTTTTTTAATAGAGTGAATACAAATTTTCAAAATGTGTGAATCCTATTAATAATTAATTGGAATTACTTAATTTACTTTTTTATTGTTATAATGGCATTATCATAATACCCAAATGCATTATGAATTTCTACCGCAAATTACATTCAGTTCAGTTGTCAGCATATCTTTGAAAATAATTATTAATCATACAAAGATAATCAAACCAAATTTTAGCAAATATCAGATCAGAGTTAATATTTAAACCCATTAGTGTGTGTTTGTTCTGATTCCTGGTTCCTGATGAAAGTGCGTGGTGAGGTTCTGATATGAACAGATGGATTGAATAAGAGGCCGAGCGTTTCATGGAATAAGGTTATAGATTCCAGCACCTACCCTTAAAACCTTTTCTGCGGTCCACTACGTAAAATCACTTACGTACACGCTCCGGCTCTGCCCACGGTGAGCTGAGGTGCAGCGGTGGTTGTGTGAGTCTTCTCATTACTCTGGTGATAATAAACAATAACACGCACACAGGGGAGACGTGCAGCGGCGTTCCGGATCACCTCGCGGCTAATGAAGGTTAATTAGGGTTCATTAGGACATGATGAGCGCTCGCAACACCACCACAGCCCTCTGCTTTACGCCAGCCGGGCACCTCGGTTCCTCCCTCTCCGGCTGTCACTCCTGATGGCCGTAGGGCCGCCATGACACCTGAACATCAGTCCATTTCAATGAGAGTCCAGATATACACCAATGCATTTATAATGTGTCATCAGTATATTAAGATACAATATGATATGCTGTATCAGTGTTTCCCACAGCCCATAAATGATCAAAACTTTGCTGAAGACATCTGTCAGCTTTGATCATAAATCAAAACATTTAAATACTAAGACATTACTCTTATGTCTTACTAAGACATTATTGGGGGATGTAGAGTGACAACTGATATCTATATGCATTTTATGTGCTGGACTTAAAATTAAAAGCTATCAGCATTTTATCTTACTTTTTGGTCATAGAAATATCAGCATCTGCACCAAATTGCATATTTTTGAAATAAAGTTCTTTGAGCTCCATATTCTCACTCTATCATACGATATGAGCCATAAAAATCTGATGTATTAAATATGATACTGAACAAAAAACATATGCAGGCTTTGCAGGGTTAATACTGTGGGTGAAAATCCATCTCATAAACTTGTTTTAATTAGACACCTGAGCTTGTTTGTCTATCACAAATTTTGACAGTTCTGGGCTGAAAATATCAGATATAATTTTTCTCAGAGATAGAACTAACAGCAAATTTATTATAAATAAAACCCAGGTGGACCGTTTAATAAACGTACAGTAATTTACAGAAACAACCCTCTGAGGACTGCTTCAGCAAAAACAACTTTCATGCAGTATGTAAAATTATTAGTCCATAAAGCATGTTTGTCAGGTAAAACCTGAACTTATTTATGCAATTCAATGAATCTGCTGTTTTATTTCAACTGTCACTCCTGGTCGGAAGCTTCCAGAAATATTAATACAATTATTAACAAATATTATTAAAATTGAGGGTGTTACAAATGCCCTGATATTGTAATGAAAAAAGACTCATTAATTACTGAAATGAAAATTAGTAGTTTGTTTTAGAAAAAAAAGCAGTTAAACTTTTGCTTTTGTTAATATAAATAACTTATCAATTTTTTTTTTTTTAAACTTTACTTGATGGTTACAACACATTATATTTTTGCCATTAAATGTTTTGTTGAAAATTGTATCAACATGAACAACATACAACGAGTACAAATATGGCACGTGTTTATTAAAATTGATCCACTTAATACAATAATAATTTACTTTTCTTTGAAAAATATGTTTTGTTTTATTTTATTTTGTGTGTTAAAATAGCACTTATCTTTCTAAGTACCCCTGAGGTACACTTACCCCTAGTTAGGAATCACTGATATATTATCATAAATTTTGTAATGTTGCATAATCAGCAAGTTTCTCTCAGATCTAGACAGTGAAAAGGTTAAATGGAGAGCAGATGTAAACTTAAAGGAATAGTTCACTTTAAAATGAAAATTACCCCAAGATTTACTCACCCTCAAGCCATCCTAGGTGTATATTACTTTTTTTTCTTTCTCATGAATGCAATCTGAGTTATATTAATAAATATCCTGACACATCCAAGCTTTATAATGGCAGTGAACGGGAGCAATGAGTATAAAGTTCAAGAAAGTGCATCCATCCATCATAAACATACTCCACATGGCTCCGAGGGGTTAATAAAGGCCGTCTGAAGCAAATCGATGCATTTGTGTAAGAAAAATATCCATATTTAACAAGATATAAAATGAAAAATCTAGCTTCTGCCATCCACCATCAATATTCAAGTTACGAAGAAAATGTAATGCCTCCTGCAGTTCAAAACGCTTACACTACGTCCTACAGCTTCCCTATTCAACTTACCAAAAAAACCCTGGAGCCGTGTGGAGTATGTTTATGATGGATGGATGGACTTTCTTGAGCTTCAAACTCGTTGTACCCGTTCACTGTCATTATAAAAGCTTGGACGCATCAGGGTATTTATTAATATAACTCTGATTGTATTCGTCTGAAAGAAGAAAGTCATATACACCTAGGATGGCTTGAGGGTGAGTAAATCTTGGGGTAATTTTCATTTTAAAGTGAACTAATCCTTTAAATCTCCTTCTTAGATGTCTAAGAAGTCTCTTTCGTCTAGCTAAAGTGAGTAGTTGCATAAATTTCAATCTTTCTCACACAACACAATTGTTTGGCTTCAGGAGACTTTGCAAATAGCCCACTAGTCAAATGAACTGCTGTTATGATACCGTTATGGTGCAGTTTCATTCATTGTAATTGCATAGAAAAGAGCTTCTAGCTTTTATGCTCCGCAGAAGAAAGAAAGTCATACGGGCTTGTAACGACATGAGGGTGAGTAAACGATGGCAGAATTTTCATATCCACTCAAAATTCCTTTAATGCTGGTAGGATGTGTCTTACATATAATGCAACATCTAAGTAATTTGGACTTTCCCCAAGTGAGCACAAACCCAACACACACACGCAGAGTGAAATTAGACAACCACAAGGGAATCGACCAATCAATACCACTCAGGGATCATCAGCACAGGAAGCCGTGATAAAACATTTGAGATCAAGTGTTGTAGATATGGAGGCATACACGCGGTTAGACGTCCCCCACCTCTCCGAGAAGAGATGCCCTCCTTTCCCTCCCCTTGTCCTGCACAATAATGAAAACAAAAGACATCCTGCAGCAGGGAATCAGAGCGCAGTGCTATTAGAAGCCATGCAATAATTAATTTGCCTATTACCAGAGCCGACTCGTTTATCTTCATAAGATAATGCCATCACTCCCAGTCTCTGGCAGACCCGCATGCGCTCTGTCTTAAACGGCCCTAATTACGTCCCCGCTGCCTATTTTATTGTAGTTGATGGAAAACACACTTAATCTCCACTGTGCAGAATGAGTAAATAGGCCCCAGCCTTGAACAGCAGATATTAGAGATTCCATTAAAGCCCGGTGCTTTTTTATGTGGCTTTTGTTTCGGGTGCCGGAGCGTTAAAGAGCTGAGGTAAGGTGTACACCGATGAAGCAGATAAGTCAAGCTGTCTTTATCCGTTGCCTTTTCACACACTTCCAGATAGAGGGAACTTTGCATTGGCAAAGGCCCAGTGATTATGGCTACCATTCGTGTTACATTTATGAATGGTTTGAAACAATCAGTCAGTCAATGTTTTAAGTTTAAAAGTGGTGTGCTGTAGTGGTTTGGGCTGCTAACTGAACCTAGAGGACTTTTTATTGCTCTGAAGTTGCTCTTTCTCATGAGACTTCATGGAGTTCTCAGTTTCAAGTGTCAACTTAGTCAAGGATGTAGAAATAAAAATGAATGAAACTGTTGACAGAATACAGAGCCATCAAATGAATGTAGATCACGTGGCTCAGATTTGGATGTGATCTTTGACTTTTGATCGCACACTTTCTTTCATCAAATCTGAGCACAGTTTAAGACGGGGTGTCCAAACTCAGGGCCACTATCCTGCAGAGTTTAGCTCCAACTTGCCTCAACACACCTGCCTAGAAGTTTCTAGCCTATAGTAAGACTAGTATGGTATAGTATGATTAGCTTGTTTAGGTGTTTATAATTAGGGTTGGAGCTAAACTCTTCAGGACAGTGGCCCTCCAGGAGCAAGATTGGACACCCCTGGTTTAAGACATTGTTGAGATCTCCTCAGAAACTCTACACCTATAAGATTTTCTCGATGAGAAATCTTAGAATCAGAAGACTCTTCTAGGTTCATCTCATTGAATTCTAGGAGAAAGAATTGAGATATTACCAAGCCTCTTACAAGATATTTACCTAATGGATATGATGTTTGTTCAAATTCCATATGAGAAAATCCATGAAATATCACTGTTGTGCTCTTAAAGGGTTCGTTCATCCAAAGTTGTAAAAATCTGTCATAATTTACTCACCCTCATGTCGTTCCAAACCCATAAGAAACACAAAACACAAATTAAGTCTTTGAACACAAATGAAACACAAATGAAGTCTTTTGAATGAAATATGAGAGATTTCTGTCCCTCCATTAAAAGTCCACGCAGCCAAAAAGATGTGGTAAATGTAATCCAATTTCAGCTTGACACCTGAGAAGAAACCTCATTTGTTCTTGCTCATGAAGCAAGCACCTTTAAGCTTCAGTTTACCATATTTGATGTGCTCTATGTATGTGCATTGTTCAAAGTTTATATGCAAATAAAAGCCTAAAATAAATCTGTTCATCAAATAAACCAAGACTTGGATTAAACGGCTCGATTCATATTTCATACTTTATGAACTTTTTGAAGCAGTATCGTTTTGGTAGAATAGACTTTGTTGGACTGGAGATTTCATTAAAAATATCTTCAGTTGTGTTTTGAACATTAATAAAAGACTTTGGGTTTGTAAATGATGACATAATGTTAATTTTTGCGTGAACTCTCCCTTTAAGTCATTACTTATTTATCCTAAAATCATTCCAAACCTGACTTTTTTCTTCAATAAAACACAAATGAAAATGTTTTGAAGAAAGTTCAAGCTGCTTTTTTCCATACAATGAAAGCCTCAAGTGACCAGGGTGTCTGATGCTCCAGAAAGAGAAAAGCAGCAGCATGAAAGTATCGTAAAAATAGTTCCTGTGACTCATATGCCATATCCCAAGTCTTCTAAAGACCTATGATAGATTTGTGTGAGGTACACGCCAAAATTTAAGCCGTTATTCAGTAAAAACCATTGTGATTGGTCACAAGACATACAAGTATGAATGTCAGTTGGGTAGACTTATCCCTTTAATTCAAGGCTGCTCTAGAGAGACTGTCCCTATCATCGTTTTGCCAAGATGGTCACCAAACAAACTGTCTTTGGTCCCGTGCTCCTGCATGTGCTTAGAAGGGTTGCGTGGGATTTAAAAAGAAAGAGAATGTTGAGAACCCAAAGGAGGACGCAGCTGCCAATCTGATCACTAAACAGACACACAGAAAAGGTTAAATGCTCCCTAAACACACACACACACACATGAATGTCTGCATGCAAGTGTGTGAAGAGGGCTGTGTGAGTGTCTTAGTGTGTTCTTGAGAGTGATGAGAATAAAAGATGAATTAAATGTTTATCTTCCTCGCTGTCAGGTGATGTCAGGGCAATGGATGGAGGCCATTGAAGGTTCCAAAAAAGGGTTTTCGCAGCATTACCATAGAAACATCATTTTGGGTTTCCAAAGAACCTTTCGGTGAACAGTTCTTAAAAGAACCATTTTTGTCTTAGCGTAAAGAACTTTCTGTCATGACAACTCTGAGAGATTGGCATGGTAATGGATATGGCAATGTTAATGTATTTGGTCTTGGTGGAATAGATCTGCTTCGCTGCTGCAGAGCAAGTACAGAGACTTGCACTGCCAATACATTCACAGACATTGCTGTGAGCATGTAAGACATGCTGCTGCTGCACATGTAACATACATGAATTAACCCCGTAGCAGATTTATACAGGTGAAGCTGGGGAAGGTGGAGGGATTCTGAAAGCGCACTGCAGACTGCTAACAGCAACACTACCAGTATTTGAATGTTGAGCTGCAGCTCATTGGCCACTGATGCAACAGCAACCAATCAGCTGCACTATGTAGATAATGATGTGATCACTACCAAATGAGTTAAGACCTATCAGCCTGCGCCATCTAGAGTTTCATGCCTGGACTAGGTATTTTTAATAATCTAAAAAAAAAACAGTGTACGCATCGATGCCATAGAAGAACCATTTTGTGTTCCACAAAGAACCTTTCTGTGAACAGTTCTTAAAATAGCCATTTTTTTTTTCTTAGCGTGAAGAACATTTTAATTATCTACAGAACCTTTTTCCACTGTAAAGAACCTTTTGTGCAATGGAAAGTTTCCCTGGATGTTAAAGGTACTTCACGGAACCCATTTCCCACACAAACAGACACATCTAACGCTAACCTATTCACGCAAGCTAATATGTTACGCACATCAGCCTCCATCCATTGCCCTGACATCACCTGACAGCGAGGAAGATGAAAATTTAATTCATCTTTTCTTCTCGTCACTCTCTGCAAGAACACACCAAGACACTCGCATACAGCCCTCTTCACACACTTGCGTGCAGACATTCATCAAAGCATCAAAGGAACTTTGTGTGACGCGCAGCAGGAGTAGGCCCACACAAAAGGCGCAGGTACAAGAGAGCGAGATTGTGTGCGTTTGATAGGAGAGCTTGGGGTGACAGCCGGTGGGTTGAGAGGTGGGGAAGTGTTGCATCCATTCAGGTAGGCGAGACGCTGCTGTCACTTACGCTTTTGGTGTGCGGTGTGCGTGAGAACATGGAGTCTGTGTGTGGCTGCTTTCTACTTCTTTTTTTTTTTTTTTTTTTTTTTTTTTTTTTTTTTTTACTTTTGGCTTTTTTTTGGCTGTTCACCAGCAATGTTTGTCAAATGGCTTTCAGAATCAAACTTTGTCCTACAGTCGACATGAAATCCAAATTGACCCCATTTACTTTCTTACTGTCCCTGAACTTATTCAGTATGATTCATCAGTGGATGTAATAATGAAATGTAGTTTCTCTTACTTTTAGAAAGTTACTTTTAGAAGTAATGCATTACAATATTGCGTTTCTCCCTAAAAAAAAAAAAAAGTAACTAATTGCAGTACTTAGTTACTTTTTATGGAAAGTAATGCATTACATTACATTTGCGTTACTTTTTCTCACCTGGGCTGGGCTTGCTTGATTGTTTTTTTTTAATAACAAAAAAATGTAAAGGCCCTTTCACACCAAAAGTGAAATGAATTAGTCTCAGGCTGAAGGAAATGCAAATTCAGATCTGTACAGTTGAGGGCGCAGCTCAAACAAATCTTTCAGCTGTGCTGCCATTCTGGAATACAAAAAGAATAGGACGCAGGAGAAGTGAATGAGTAAATGTAAGCTCACATTTAGTCTAGAACTAGAATATTTTGTTGTAAATTTAAAAGTAATGTGTTACTTGAAAAAAGCAATCACATTACTTGTAATGTGTTACCCCAACACAGGTTATATGGTAGGGGGCGCTGTTACACATCTTCTGAAAGAGTGCAGAATCTCTGGATCAGAACAGGCCAAAAAGAAGTAGAAACAAGTGATAGAAGCATTGCTTACGCACATGTAAAATAATGCGATAATCAAACATTAAACAGTATATAAATCAAAACTGTCCAACATTATCAAATGAAATATCGACCTAGGATGAAGTACAGGACTATGAAGCTTTAGGGGTGTTGATGGACTCGATTTACTCCATCTGTTTCAAACAACGTTCTGAATCTGATCCAGATGTAGTCTTTGACAAAAACGTGATTTTTCTCAGCTTTTTGTTCAAAATGTTGCTTTTTTAAATGAAACTTGCCCACATTCAAGTGTTAATAAAAAAGAAAGGATGACCCATTAATTTTACCAGTAACATAAAAACCTTTCCTGACATACCTACCATGAGCTGGGATGTTTGTAATTATTGTTTTAATTACTCTAGTCTTCAGTGTCACATGATCCTTCAGAAATCATTCTAACATGATAATTTGCTGCTCAAGAAAAAATTCTGATTATTATCAATGCTGAAAACAGTTGGGCTGCTTCATATTATGGGGAAAACTGTGATGCAGTTTTCAGTATTCTATAATGAATAGAAAGTTTCAAACAACAGTCTTTGTTTGAATGTAATAGACTTTACTGAACTTTTGATTAATTTAAAGCATCCTTGTTGAATAAAAGTACTCATTTTTTTATTCAGTTACATTGTTTGCAATGCTTCATGTGATGAATAGTTTATTTTCTGTTGTTAATTACAAGTACTATTGCTTTTCAATATACAGTACATCAATTAAATGTTGCGAATACTGTTTAACGTCTTTATGATTAGCTTCAGCTTTACATCATATATTGACTGGTTATCCACTGAATCCATTGAATTCATTATTAAATGTTTAAAATAGATTTTATAGTTTAATATTTAGCCTGAGCTCAAATCACTATATGTGAAGGACACTGCAACAGATTTTTCCCATCAGGGGAACATCTCTGAAACCCAACAGCTGAATAAAGGCGAGTTTTTTCAGGTCCGTCCGTATGCGTCTGTGTTCAAGTGCTCTCACCAGGCCCGAGCGTCACATAATCCAGACGGAGAGAGTGGAGGTCATCCGACCGTCTGTGATACGCTACAGAGAGCTGTGTGTGTAATCCCGGCAGATGTGTGAATACAGCAGGGAGACCGCGGATGTATAATTTGCGCCTGCTGCTTTCGGAGTGAAGCCGTTCCTTATGGAGTCTCTCGCACTGATTACTCAATCTCCAAGGGCACCTTGGATATTCGCCTGTGCAGGCCTGAAGAAAAGACTTTGATTTGATATACCGAGCAGTTTTCCATCAGTGACAGCAGCTCTGAACACACATGACCTTTGCGGTGGCTTGGCTTCTGAAAGGGCTTGTTGTTTCCTGTGGCGGTCCATGAGGGCGTTTTCTGGGCAGGCTAATATGAATATAAAAATTGAGTAACCAATAAGGAGTGTATTATCTTTTATTTTTTATCTTTGGTAACACTTTATTTCGATGGTCCACTTTAGACATTCTACTAACTATAAGTAACTAAATCTACATGTCAACTAGCAGTCATTAGAGTATTAGTAGACTGTCTGCTTAATATCTGTTACATTTTATTTTGATGCTCCTAATAGACATTCTACTGACTATAAGTAACTTTGCAACTGCAACTTATTCTATTAACCCAAACCCTAACAGTCTACTAACACGTGTCCTAACTACATGCAACACCTCGACATGTTAAACAGAGTTTTTGTCCTAACCAGCCACGACGGTGACACACAACTATTCTATTTTATAAATGGTTTCTATTTTTCTGCGACATCGCAGCTGGAACAACAACACAAAGTATGGCAATGATGATCTCAGGAACTGTTTATGTGCTTTATTTAATGGTAAAAGCGTCTAATGTGAGTTTGAATCTCATTTTGTGTGTCTTTTATTGCCGTACTGAAAGCAACAATGGACAATTCACCTCAGCTCTTAAAAATAAATGAAAGGAAACAAGAACGTTCAAACTGTGAACTCACTGTGAACAGACAAGTGTATTCTATGACAAAGATTGTTTCAGTAATTCAGTAATTCATAATTCTGGTTAGGACACGGTGTAATACTCTAATGAGAGTTATTTGACACGTATTTGCAAAGTTACTTATAGTTAGTAGAATGTCTGAAAAGTGTAACTTTTTATCTTATCTTTTTATTTTATTTTTTCCCCACAATTTAACTTCTAGTTTACAATTTGCAGTGGAATATCATCCTCCTTTGTGACATATTTATATATGGCCCTCTTTATCAGTTTTTTTTATTTATTTTTTTATTGATATTTATGCTAAAGTATCTCTTCACCTGTTGCACCTGTTGATACTGATTGGTTCACCTTTGATAATGATTGGTTAATTTTGCAGATGGAGGTGAATTTCATTTATTCTCCCAGTTGTGTCCACATTTTGGATGGACAAATTATATTGCGTCATTTGAATACCATTTCTAATTGTAGGAGCCTGTCAGTCTCATCTGCCATTTGTGCAGTGAGTAAAATCTTGGTTACTGTGGAAAAAAAAGAAAAAAGTCCTAGACATTAAACACACTTTAATTTTATTTATACATTTATTGACACGTAAAAGGTGCCACATGTATATTTTAACAGGTTTATTAATAGCAAAAGATGGATTTTATAGCAATCTTATATTAGATCTTGCTTGATGGTGATTTTTTTTTTATGTACATGGAGAAATAAACACACACACACACACACACACACACACACAACTTTTATTCGAAGGGTGAGCACACACGCATACAAATGTAATGCACGCCCTGGTGCTTTGTGCCTCCAAGTAAAATTTAATTGCTTCTTTTCATTCATATCCGCAAGGCTCTTGGACAGGGATGAAGGGTGCCAAAAAAAAAAGCACAAACACATACTCAGTGAGTGTGTTTTACCAGTAGTCGATTATGCATGGAGTCAGTCATGTGAAAAGAGCGTAGCGTCGGAATACCAAACACATTGATAAAGCAGACCCCGAGGGCTTATTGATTAGAGCAGGAGGCCTGTAGTGTAAAATGGGATTTTACAGAACGCAAGTCTGCATGCATTGAGTTTCAGCTCCAAAACAAACCACTGCTGCACGTCACACTGACTGTACTAGAATGGAGTTCCCTTAAGGAAGAGAAAGAGATGGGAACATGCAACTTCCTAAAAAAATAAAGATAAAAATAGTGATCATATGACTGTACAGTTTCATACATGCACAGTATTTGAAGTATGAAGAAATAATTGGGTGTTGTTTTGATGAGTTACATGTAATGTGTTGCATAATCTGAAGCTCAGTGGGTAGCACTGTCGCCTCCCCACAAGAAGGTCTCCGGCATGGGTTTCTTCCGGTTTCCCCCACTTCCGGTATAGATGAATTGGAGACGCTAAATTGTCCATAGGTGTGAATGTGTGTGTGTGAGTCCCAAGCAATGTAATGGGGAGGGTTGAGGAAAGACCTGGTAACCTACCCCGAAAAATCACATGGTAGTGTGTTCGGAGTAGGTCTAATATTGTTTGTAGCGCACAAAAAAAATCCACATTTGCCTGCCAGTTCTCTTGAATGACTTGGTACAGACCGGGCCAGAGCCTTTGACCGACAGCCTTCAGGTCCGCGCTGATACCTGATCGATTAGGTGAACAATTGACGGCTCTTATCTTGTCAGTGAAGCCCAGAGGAGGCGCTGCCGTATGGGAGACTATCGGCTGCTGCTCTCTGCACATTGTTGCAGTCCCGGCTGATGAGCTCTGTGATAAGTAACACTTAGGCGGCCGTCTCGAATAAAGTACCTCCCAGGGAATTTCATTCACACAGTTCTGCTGAATTCCATCTTCTAACTGTGTTTAAACCATCTCGCATGTACGTGAACACTTTTGGGACTAACCAGGGTCAAAAATTAACCAGGGCTTAGGGGAAAAATGCAAAAAAAAAAAAATATATATATATATATTTATTTCATTTAATTTTAGTCTAGGCATATTTGGTTATGGGTTTACTGCCTCTGCCTGCAGACACAGAGGCATCTGAATTCTTAGAGGCGATTGATGTTTAACTCTTTCCCATCCAGCATTTTTTTTTTTAAAAAGTTGGCTGTTCCCCGCCAGCATTTTTGATCATTTTTACAAAAATGTCATGGCCCCCAGAATATTTTTTTGTTTTGTTGAACAGACCCTCTGCTTTTAAACAAACAAACAAAAAAGCATTTTGAGCTGAGAAAATCACGTTTTTGTCAAAGAATACACCTGGATCAGATTCAGAATGATGATCAAAACACAAATGGAGTTGATTGAGTCCATCAACAGCCCCAAAGCTTTACAGTCCTATAGCTCGTCCTGGGTTGATATTTCGTTCAATAACATTAGGCAGTTTTTATTTATATGCTGTTTAATGTTGATGATCGTGCTGTTTTATATATGCATCTGCTTATATATGCTATCGCTTGTTTCTGCTTCTTCTTCCCCTGTGTTTTGATCAGGAGATTCTCTACTCTTTCAGAAGATGCGTAATAGTGTAGGGGACACTATTACGCATAACAGTGTATAACAGTGAAAACACGGAAAGCTGTAAAATCTCGTCATTGAGAGGAAAGCGCTTACTCATAAAAGACATGATAACTCATCAATGGTGGGGAAAGAGTTAATGAAGTAATAATGAAGTGGTTTTTGATGAAAAACACTAAAATCAGCTTGAAAAACACTCAATGTAAAGAGAATTTTTTTTTATAAATAATAAATATATTATTTATTTGAAAGAATTAAAAGAGCAGTTTCATGTCTATACTTGTATTGTTCATCTGGTCAAGGTTGATTATTGGATTTGAAAAGTAATTAGTAATAAGTAATGCAATAATTATAGAGTAATTAATACAGTAATCTAATTACACTGTTGAAGAAGTAATTAGTAGTTAGTAGGTAATTACTTTTTTAGAGTAACTTAGGCCACATCCACATGAAGCCAGAGCTTTCCCTATCCGATCTTTTTTTTTTTTTCCTCGTCTCAAGAAATATCTGCGTACACACGAAACTACTGAAACCGACTCAAAACAATGTAGTATACATGCCAGATCAGTATGTGGCGCTGTAATTCTGCCACAGAGATACACTAAAAACGGACAATATGACTGGGAGCATGTGCATAAACCTTGCACGCTGTATACAAACTTCAGTAAAGCTTAGAAATAAAGATTATCTTATTGTCTTATCTTAAAGATTATATTATAAACAATACATTATATTATCAAGCTTCTGCGGCATGAACACAAGCATGTAGTCCGCAATTGTTGTTGTTGTTGCTGTTATGTGACGTGACATAGCGGTGTCTGACTAGGGTCGAGACGTGGGGTGATGACATCATCGTTTCACAAAATATACGGATTGGCTGTACACACAAAAACGTAAGGGTGTCGTTTTCAGATTTATACACTCTGGGACCCAGTTTCAAAAAATAGCAGTTTCAGGCTCCCAAAATGCCAGATTCGTCTGGACGAAACGCCGATACAATACAAAATTTTTGCGTATACAGCTAAACGCGTCTCCGTGTGGATGGACTCAACACCGAGTACAATGCATAAACATGTATACATACATAATATACACAATAACCCTGAGTAAACAGATGCGTTTCAATTGCATTTTAAAGGTGGATGAGCTAAAATTTCACTGAGATGCTGGGAGAGGGATTTCCAGTATCTAGGGGCCGAGACACTAAAAGACTGAACACCCAATGAAGAACTGTTAACAACCATTAATAAACTGTCTCTGGAGGGCAACTAAATATTGTGGTGCGAGACCATTAAAAGCATTAAAAAATGGTAATTAGAATTTTTGTTCTGTGTGTGATAAGCAACCAGGAGCCAGTGCCGGAGTGATATGTGCTGCCTCTTTTGTGTCTTTGTTAGGAATTACATTATTAACAATTTACTAACTGAAGAATATGATGAGTCATGCTCCCCGCATCATAATGCTTCAAAATAATCTGTTATTTTACGCTGTAGTGTTGTTGATGCAAACAGTGACTTGTCAAATGCCGAAGTATATATGTTATATGGCTCCATCCGGACACAGATGCAGTGAGTGAGGTCTGTGTGTGTTTGTGTGTTGCAGTTTAATTTTGTGGGCCGGATCTTGGGCCCGCGGGGGCTCACAGCCAAGCAGCTGGAGGCAGAGACAGGATGTAAGATCATGGTGAGAGGGAAAGGCTCCATGAGGGACAAGAAGAAGGTAAGATCTACAAACACGCACATATACATATACAAACATTCACTAACACACATATTCATAAAGACAGGGACTGTCATTTTTTCACTTAATAATAAGTATAGAGTAACAAAACACTTTAATAATTTGCAGTATATTAGTTTATAGTTAATTTATAATTCATAAACTCTACATTATTAATGCATTAATATGCTATATACATATAGTGAGTTCTTCATTCATTATTTACAAACTGTTTTATTTTTATCCTTTGAGAACAACTTGTTAACCATAGCTAACTTATTTACAGTATTTTAAACCAGTAGTAAAGTAGTTGTTAATGGTTAATCCTACCTTTATTAGACATTAATAGTGCACTCTAAAAAAATTCTGGGTTAAAAACAACCCAAGATGTTATATGTACTATATGGCTGGCTTAAAATGAACCCAAAATAGGTTGGAAATTAAAATCAGACACATAATTACTAGAGGCAACAATAATAATTAGAAGTCGAACATTTATTAATAAGAAATGTTAAAAAATGTTTATTATTTAATTTATTAAACTTATTAATAAATGTTAATTTCCATCGTATTTTGGGTTCATTTTAAGTAAGCAATACAGTAATTTTTAAACAATAATTGAGTTAAATAAAATTACCCAGCACGTTGAGCAAACATTTAACCCAACCGCTGGGTTTGTCTATTTTCAACCCAACTTGGGTTGTTTTTAACCCAGCATTTTTAGAGTGTAGGTGTTCCTAAAGTGTTTACAAATATATTAAGCATAAATGTGTATCAATTTGGTTTATACATAAACATTTCTTTACTGTTAATTAATTAATAACTTTTAAATGTTTTCATGAACCATGTATGTGTGTATATAAAAATTTAATCTCACTGATCACAAATTCAATAAAATCATATGATTAATTCCATTAAATCAATATTCATAGATTAAATAAGCATTTATTAAACATTTGGACATCTGAGAAGATGTTATTAAATAATAATAATTTGTTAAAGTGACAGTGAAAGACAAACTCACTATTTGTACGTAGCCTATTAATATAGCGACTACAATTTATGAACTATAAATTAACTATAAACGAATAGATTGCAAATTATTTATAAGAACTTTATTACTGTACCCTTATTATAAAGTGTTACCCTTTTTCCATAACTTGTTACTGGCAGTAAATATTTCCTAATGGTCATGGAGTTTTTATCATTAAAATGTAACTTTTTAAAAATATATTATATTATATTATATCCTTATTACAATTGTTATGTTTTTAACCATATAATATTACACTGCCAATTGGCGTGTGTTCATTTTGGACCCTGGAGACAGACATAAAGCATGCATGAACAATCACGACAGACTCGCAATCACACCAGATGGAGGAATCTGATTGGCTGATTTTGCGCACAATCTTCACACATCCATATGCTTAAGCATATTGTTCATTTTTAACATGCACTCAAAATTCACTCAGTCAGCAACTGTGGCTCGACGTCTGTCCAGATGACAGATACAACGTGTGATCGGACGAGTTGTACGTACATACGCATGGTTTGTTCGAGAGTAAACTAGCCCGGTCCAGTCTGCACTGCCCAACTGAGATACTTTGCAGGGAATAACAAGCCCTCCCCTCGCTCCTGAGAGCCCTGGGCAGGTGTTCAAACATTGTCCTTGGCCTCAGATGAGTGGGGGCTGGATCCTGTGGCCCTGCCAGGGCTCCTCTCCCAGTCAAACCCCAGTCAATGTACGACACGCTGGGCCAACGACGCCGGGGCGGAGGGGGTCACGGGACGGTCTGGAAGCACGGGGTCACATTCACTGTCCATCATTAACACTTGAGCAAACACACATGTTCATTCGAACACAAACACGCAGTTTATTATCATTGGGATTATTGGCATTTTTGGGAGCAAAGCACAGTACGCCTGCAGATGTGCGCGATCACACGCTTGTCCGTCTCACATATGTATCTGATCTGGAGGCACATTTGTGTTTCCATTAGTTGGGCAGGACCCATATTTGGACAAGTGCTGGAAGCGGATAGTTATCCGAGCACATCCCGTGTGACCGCGAGGAGGATCCAGAGGAAAATAAAACAAGTGAAAGCACTGTTGTCATCTCGATCACTTCATGCACATCTGGATCGGCTCTGCATCCTGTCAGAGCGCAGCTGGTCGTCCGCGTATCGGATCTCAGCTGTGTGCGTGTGCGTGTGTGCGCGGACCGCTGATGGCCCCTTTCTGATAGTACGACCCGCTCGACGTCGACGGGGTCAGCTGAAGCTCTTGTGCAAACATTCACATGTGTGTTTAAAGGTTCTGCAGTCTTTGCTCTTCCAGTCTCAAGCTGCTTTGGTAGACAGCGGAAAATCTCGTGCCTGTGTCCTTTGTTTCTCATGATCTCTTTACCTCCTACCTCGCATCTGTCACTCACACACATCACAAGTAAATGGGAACGTCTAATATAACACTTCACATCAATATCCTGTATGGTAACATTGTTTAATGCAGTAACTAAAAGGAAATAACAATAAATGGTACTTTTAAATGATTAGTTCGCTTCAGAATGAAAATTTCCTGATAATTTACTCACCCCCATGTCATCCAAGATGTTCATGTCTTTCTTTCTTCGGTTGAAAAGAAATGAAGGTTTTTGAGGAAAACATTCCAGGATTTTTCTCCATATAGTGGACTTCAACAGGGACCAATGGGTTGAAGGTTCAAATGTCAGTTTCAGTGCAGCTTCAAAGAGCTCTACACGATCCCAGACGAGGAATAAGGGTCTTATCTACCGATAATTGTTTTTTTGTTTGTTTGTTTTTTTTAAGAAAATTACCAATCGTTTCTCTAGATAAGACCCTTATTCCTCCTCTGGTATCATGTAGAGCTCTTTGAAGCTGCACTGAAACTGACATTTGGACCTTCAACCTGTTGGTAACTTCAACTTTTCAGCTGAAGAAAGAAAGAAAGATGTGAACATCTTGGATGACATGGTGGTAAGTAAATTATCAGGAAATTATAATTCTGAAGTTAACTAATCCTTTAAGGCATGAATTAATTTTGGTTAATGTTGGTTTCTACACACATTACCATTTAAATGATGGTAGTCAGTATGTTTTCTCATCAGTACGAAACTAATACTTTTATTTAGCAAGGATGCATTAAATAGACAAAAGTGACATTAAAGACATTTATAATGTTACAAAAGATTTCTATTTCAAGTAAATGCTGTTCTTTTGAACTTTCTATTCATCAATGAAACACAAAAGTTTCACGGTTTCTACAAAAATATTCTTTCAACATTGATAATTATTAGAAATGTTTGTTGAGTAGCAAATCAGCATATTAGAATGATTTCTGAAAGATCATGGGACACTGAAGACTGAAGTAATGATACAGTTTTTACTTTATTTTTTATCAAATAAATTCAGCCTTGGTAAGCATAAATATTTCAAAAATATAAAAAAAAATCTTGCTTGGCTAAATTGTTGTTGTAAAATATACCTAATGCAAAAACGAATGCATGTCAACACATTCATCCTTATTGTAAAGTGTTAGCAGAATAATTATAATGTCTACAGACTGACCCTACTTGTCTGATACTGATCTGAACTGATCTCAAAGTGACCAAACCTCTGAATCTGCTGTTAGCTTCACTTAAGCTGTGTGTGTGTGTGTGTGTGTGTGTGTGTGTGTGTGTGTGTGTGTGTGTGTGTATGAAACATGACACAAAGGACAAGGATGTTTGCCTGAGACAGGAATAATCTAATCAATTGCATGTATAAGCCAATAATCCATGTGAATCTGCATCCTCCACAGAGCGCTGCAGATTTCTCCAGAAACAGAGCGCGTGTCATTCATCTACACATCCGCTGAGTGTTAAACTTCAGCCTGTAATGCGTCTTACTAGTTTGCGCTTCTGATATGATACCTCAAATAATGCAACTGGTTAAGGAGAGGTGTTACTACACCTTTCTGAAGGCAAACATCTCTTTTGAGATTCAATATAGCCATGAATTCTGTTTAAACAATTTTGTTCTGAGTAACATATTAATTGCAAGTATTTAATTAAATTATAGTTCATGTTTTACCAGTGCCCAATTCCTTTTAGAGAGCTCTTAAAAGCATGCTTCACGTCAGAACACATCAAAAGGAAAGTCACTAGTGAAAGGTTTGCTACTGCATTCTTGTGACATTTTTGTCATTGAATAGCTTTCTCCAGGTATGGCAGAGATACTGTGTATATGTACAGTAATTCCACAGATATATTTGAACAGTAATTTCACAGGCAGTTAATGTCTATTAGCATCATTATTATTGGTGAGGAGGAGATTTTCTCTCTAACTGCTCCTGTAGCTCATGGACTCACATTTGTTTCAACAGCAGCTTTCAACAGCTTAATCTCATGAGATACCTTGAGCATTTTCCACTGTTAAAACACAATGTCAGATTGTGGATGGCCTTTAAATATAATTTAGTTAGTCTTTTTCTGTCTAACCTTCTCCTAAAGCACAACTTTGATGTAAAGGAAAGAGACAAGTGGCAAAACAGCACTCATATACTGACGTACTGTATCCACATCCAACATTCAGCTCTCGCCTTCAACTAACGCTCCCACTGTAAAGCAGAGACGACTAAACAAGTCATTGACAGCCACATGCACACATGCGCGCACACACACACACACGCATTCACCATTTAAAAAGCCCCAAATTGATAGACTTGTCAGGCATCACAACATTTTAATGTGCAAAATAAAAATATATATATAAATAAAATATAAAAAAAAAATTGTGTTAGTTAGATGAGGAGGAGAAGAGAGCGATACAGGACTAAAAATAACATTACCTTTCAAAGGATCCTAATGCTAGGAATATGGTTATTCATTTTCAACAATGTGAATGTCTCAGTTAAGCTTTATTTATTTGTATTTATTACATTTCACTGTGAATTCTTTGGTAAATCAATCGCAGTTCGGCGCAGGCTTTGCAAACAGACTTATGCAATATGGACTTGACAGTAATGCAACATGTAAGTGACTGTGTTAATTCTAATGGCAGATGTTCTTTGTGTCAGTAAATCAAACCAGTGACTAAACGGTCAACTTCACGTTGTTTCTCTTAGTAGGATAAAAATAATCTGTTATTTAAATGGTGATCAAATTAAATTATGTATAGAAAGCGATCAAAGAACGCTCCCTTTACAATTGCTGGAGCTGTCAATCAAACAGCACGAGTTTATCAGTAACTTAGTTCTGGACTCTCGCCAAAACCCCTGTTTTAATTCAACGAATCTTTTATTTACATCACGTTTGCACTGTTAGTTACGATGCATTCATTATTGTGCAGAAATTGAGTTGCAATGACGAGATCACTGCTTTCATGCGCTCAACAACATGTCTGTGAAAAAATCAGATTCCACAGATCGGAATTAGTTGCACACGTGTAATCACAAAAATCAGATTTTTTGCATCCGATCTGAGCCACTTCCAAATGTGGTTTTAAATCAGATACATATCCGATATCTGGACATGCGACCTACGTCTAAACACGCATATCCGATTCCCATTGGAATTCCAAGCCGCCACAAGGCGAGGGCGACACGTTTGCTTACTAAAATGTAGCTTTAATGTTGTATTATGAAACGGACGTGTCTGTATGCACTCGCACTAAAAATTCACTTTAATATCGAGGTAGAAACTTTATATGTCTATTTTTTCCTTGAAATTGCACGCACGCGCACACACACACACACACACACACATTCAGCAGCTGAATTTCAACCTCTGCCCGGTTAATTTAAAAGAGACCGCCGTTTTTTTTTTTGTTGTTGTTGTTGTTTTTTTTAATAAATCAAAAGCTTCACTGGGTAGGCTACTCTCTCGTGTGCACTTTCTCCTTCGCTCGCTCTCTCTTTATCATTCATTCAAATAAATGTAATCTTACCTGCTACTTTATTTCCCTTCAGAATTCTAGATTTAACGACTGTAGATAAAATAACAAACGCAAATTACCTTTATTTTCCAGTCTATATATTCGTTCAGTCAGAATTCGCACTGCAAAACATCCATGACACACTGTTAACTTAACCATTCTGGCAGGTAATCGTGACCACCCGACATGAAATATATAAATAATTTTAATAGCACAGCCATTCAAAACCCGAGAGTCTACCATGTGCATGCAAAGCTATCAATGACAATCATTTTGGGCGGGAATTAATGTAAACACAGATATCGGATACCAGTCACGTCTAAAGTGAATGTAAACACACTGGCCAAAAAAATGGATATGGCCAAAAGATTGGATCAGTGCATTAAGACTTGCAGTGTAAATGCAGCCTAAATATAATGCCATAGATTTAAGTGTAATGCTCTAATCAACACTTTTCATGATTAGTAAACCTTGAGAACTGTAATGGTAAAAACGTGCTACAAGTTTTTAAGAGAGTTCCACATTGAGAGTAATAGCCAATCACAGCAGTGGGCATTTACACTGAAGTCTCACAGCAGACACGCCCCTTAAAACAGAGCGCTAAAATTAGGGTAAAAAAATGCCTTTTATTTCTAAATTATGGCAATTTTTAATGTAAAAGTCGTGTACACTAAATAAACTGTGTTTCAGCGTCAGAGTCCCCTCCTACCCTGGACTCATCTACAAAGTTAATATGAAGCGTGTTGTCTTGCTGATGTAGTTGCCGTCATCTCTGTTCTGACTGGGCCTGTCAGAGAGACTCAGCTGCAGTGTTGGGCCCGCTGGCAATTACTGTTATTAGAGCTGTCACAATCACTTCAGCTTCATCCTCTCACAGCGTCACTAAACAGACCTGCGTGTGTGTGTGACAGTACTTTATTTCTGCGTCTCCTTCTCGCATTTTGCATACATATTAAAGTGATTGTTCATGCATAGCCATGGTAGTAGGCTAGTTTAAACACATTAGCTATGTTTCCATTCAAAGTTGCGAATTTAACTTGTGCACAAATTTGGAATGTCATATAAAACGCTTGTGAATAAAGCACTGCTTTACATCCAGTGAGTCGAAGAGAACAAAATCGTCACTTCCTGATAAACTGGCGCTAAATATCCACTGAAGCCACAGTATATAATAATTTTCATATATAATATATTACTTGCGCCTCAGAGTGAAACGCAGTAAACGTGGTCATGTTTTCTTGCATTCAGATGCCTGGTGTGAGGAGCTTCTGGGAGTTAATTAGGCAACAAGAACGGTTTGCTGGTTGGTCCAGTTATGCCGTCCCATCGCAAAGTCACATGTCTTTTTTTTGATGCGCATCAAGAAATTTATTCAGTAAAAGTGTTTCCATCGTAGTTTATGCTCATGTTTTCGTATCACATAAAAAATTTATCCAACTCAGTTTTTTTTTTTGTGCATTTTTAGAATTTATGCGCATCTTGCCGTTTCCATCCAGCTTTTTTATTTATTTATTTTTTTATTTATTTTTTTATGCGATATCGCAAAATTTGCATAAAAATAGGTGGATGGAAACATAGCTATTGTCACTACGGAAATATCACTGTTATGTTCAGTGCTTTGAGTTACCAGTGGATTTATGTCTAATTTAAATGGGTCATATTGTAAGCAATCACAATTTATTTATTTATTCTTTTGATCTGTTGTGATGAAAGATTATCACATTATGAAAACAACTTTTAGAACTCAAAACTTTCCCCCCCAGTCCAAAAGGTTTATTTTTTTAAGTTTGGGAAACGCAGCCCAGGTCATTGCAGTTTGAACATATTTCCAAATATGCAGGATTTACAGAAAGGCTATTTAAAAAAAGAAACTTCATTGGACCCAGGCCCGGTTCAAATAGCAAGGCTCAAATGCAAGCAAGAGCACCCTCAGTTGATATAGTGGTGAAACAGAATTGGCAATCGCTCTTGAAAACGGCAAAAGTTTCTATTTACAACATGTTTTTTGCAGTGGTGAGCAATGTAGCCAATCACAGACATAGCTGTTGATCTTTTGAATGCAATGGCCAATCAGAGGTGTTTAAGTTAGTCAGAATCCACTCACCACTGAAAACGTCAGAGTTTTTATTCAGTGCTGAGTTATGCAGGCTTGCGAAACTCTCATTAACAAACAATGTGTAGACATGATGATTTATTGTGCATTGTTGGCAGCTTCATTGATTATAACGGAACTTTGTGAGACCTGACAGCAAACTAGCAGCAAAGCACTGTTTCTCATTTCATATGTGAAGAGGATATTTACGTAGAAGTCTTAAAGCTCAGCCAGTATGAAACAGCCTGTTTAATTGTAAGGGTCACAAAGAGGGTGGAAAATGTGCATGAAAAAATAAATGATGACATTTTACTAACATTATAAGTGGACCTCGGGAACTATAATATGACCTCACTAAGCTCAGTTCAGTTAATATCTCTACACAGATGGCAGGAAGTACAGAAATGACTAATGAGGACACTAGAGACGACAAACTGCTAGTTTACATGGTTCAACTATATTCATTTATATTACACACTCTCGAGGAAATATCACTAATGACATTTATCCACACATCACTGAAATATCACTCTGGTAATGTTTTTACCATGTTCCTGAGAATTCTGTGTTTCTTGAACCTCATTTAGGAGAATACTATAAGGCCTTGATTATCTTTAGATGGAATTTCACAAGATTTCATCGTATTTGTAATGATACATTATTAAAGTTATTGTAAATTATTGTTCAGTTACATTCAAATATCACATTCACCACATGGTATCACATAAACTAGCTTTCTTTCGTGTTGCATTACGTCTGCAAGTTACCATACAGTATACTGATCAATAACACATACTAATGTAATTCATACATAAAATGACAAATTGCTTTTGTCCCTACTTCCTTATCCAACATCGGTCATGCATGTGATAACGTCATTCTGACATGTGATAATACACAAAGATAAACAAGGCTTTATGCAATCCTCAGAAATGAGGATGCACAAATGAAGAGAAACTCAAGTGTGAGAGTACAACTGTGAACTGAAATGTTGGTCTATGTGTTTGTCTGGCAGAAAATCCGATGAAATATCTCTGACACACGTTGTGAACCTTTTTTCTTTTGTTCTTTAAATCCTCTAACAAGACGCTTTGATGTAACTATGCTTTTACACCACCACCAAATCGTCTGGATTTGAGGGCAAAGCCCTCTGTCGTTCTCCTAAATCTGTCCTGAGAGAGACTGGTGTTTGGTATTCTGTGCTGTGTGCTGCTTGGTGGAGTTTTTCATAAGCTTTGAAATTTAGACACTGCACAACCAAGTTCAATTCAATTCAATTCACATTTATTTGTATAGCACTTTTCGCGATACATATCGTTTCAAAGCAGCTTTACAGAGAATGCATGTCAACGTTACAATTTAGAGAATGCAGTTAGCTAATAATGTAATAATTTAGGTAATTTAATTTACAATCTCTGTTCGCAGTTTAATTGAAGGTAGAAGCAATGAGCTCCTGGAAATAACGTATTACATATTAACAATAATTAGGATATATAAAAATTTGGGAATGTTCATGTTGATCCAGATATTGCGTCATCTGAAGTCCTCACAGGAGTTGGCGCCGTCTCTTCAAAGGTGTTGGTCATCTGAGGTCTTCTTAAGTCTGCCTGTCCTTTTTTCAGTGTTTTAGTCATCAACATGGTTGACCCGAATCATTGTATTATCAAAACATGAACCTGCTCTGAGCCATGCAGTGTTACTCCTCTCTGACCATGTTTACATGCACATAAAATGTTTGCTTAATATCACAATTTGTTCATATTGTCAGAGACATAGCCATTTGGGCAAGTGCTCCAACATATGGTCCAGTTGCACTTCTGGTGAAACAAGTTCGAGTCTCGGCTCCAATTCCCCTCTCTCCTCCCCCGTAACTTCCTATCTGTCCTCCTGCTGTCTTATCTAAATAAAGGCATAAATGCCCAAAAATATAACTTTAAAAATAATTAGTTCAGATTGTGGTTACGTAAGCAGTAACTTGATTTCCATAATCCAATTAATCCAATATGACAGCTGTCATACTATTACTCTGAATTCAAAACACGAATGTAATGCTGAATGCTACGAGATAGAGATGTTTGTGAAAGTTATAGAACATATATTTGGAACTGTTTACAAACAATAAAGATAAACTGTGTTATGCATCACCAAACAGAAAGAGAAGAAAAAATACTTTTTGGTTTGTATTGTTTCTTTGTTTGTTTTTCAAACAGATTTCCCTGCCCCATCTGCAATTGGTTAGACAAACAGATAGCCCCACCCCGAACTCACGCTATTGGTTGAGCAAACATTGTCATGTTAGACAAAGCAATGTTTTGATGAGTCACAGTGTTACAATTTTCATGGAAATCAACTTACAAATGGTTTACTTATAGCTGTCACTACACATTAATCTGTAATATGAGAATATTTAAACATCAGCTAAATTACACATTTCAGCCTTCAAAGAAATGAACATAAATCAGTATACAGATGGCTGAAAGCACTGCAAGAATCTCATGACCTACATTTTACAATTCATTGTATTTTTCTGTGCTGTTGTCAAGGACATGAATGAGAATTAATGAGTTGATTAAATTACTGTGAACTACTGTGATGTAAATTATTGTACTACTAACACTGAATTGAAATCGCAAGAGCAACCTTAAAGGGATAGTTCACCCAAAAATGAAAATGTCATCATTTACTCACCCTAAAGTTGTTCCAAACATGAATGAGGAATATGGGTAACCAAACAGTTGATGGATCCCATTGACTTCCATAGTTAAAAAAAAAAAATTCAGTGAAAGTCAAGGGGACCCATTAGCTGTTTGGTTACTGGCATTCTTCAAAATAACTTCTTTTGTGTTCAGCAGAAGAAAGAAATTCATACAGGTTTGGAACAACATGAGGGTGAGTAAATGATGACAGAAATTACATTTTCAGGTGAACTGTCCCATTAAAGGATGAACCAGAATACAGAGCTTAATTGGAAGATGATTCGTATGTAACATTGGTCGCTGTGGTGAAATATATCGCATTACACTCCCCCTTTACTCATCTCTGTATGTGCCATCGTTCCTCTCCCACCCGAGTCGTGATATTAGTTCCCAGAGCCTTCCACCGAGGGGTCGGCGGCCCTTCAGAGCGGCATTATTGCCTCGGTAAGGATTACAAAAGAGCAGGACAATGGATTTATGGACATTGATTACGCTACTGCTCGGCTACCGCACGGGCAGCTCAGAGACAGCGCACGAGGGGAGAGAGGTGTAAACAAAGGCCTAGTCGAGGGCCCCGCAGTTGGACATATTTCCTGCGTCGGACGTTGAAGGAGCGTCACCTTGACTACCAGCCTGTCACCGGCCACCCTGCAGGGCTGCAGAAGGAACAGCCTGATGTGAGACAACCTGCCTGGACCGCGGGAAAAACAAGTGTCTCAGCTGTATCTTACCCTCAGATAGACTGACACATACATGCATATACACACCACTTCTGCTCCAGTCCCTTCTGGCTGTCTCTGCCCAGTGTTATTGACAGCGTGGCTGTGGGTGGGTTGCTGCGCTGTGACAATCAGCCTCAGAAGATCAATTTTTAGCACTTGTCACAACTAAGGAAAGCCAAGTAAATCAGCCAAGTGAAACCAAGAGGCCGAACAATAAGAAAAAAAGGAAGTGACCTCATAAGACCCGAGCACCAACGTCCTGAATGATAAATCATATTGAGTGTGTTGGGCGATACGCAACCCTGTTTCTCCCATTCCTCACTTCACACCGAAAGGGGCGACAATGGATCCTTAATGAAAATCAGCAGGCAGAACGCGGGAACACAGACGCCGATGCTGATTGCCATCAATTTCCCATTTGCAGTCATGAAGAGAAAAAACGAGCACTGTTTGCATATCTGATTATTGCATAAATCAGATCTTGATTTTTTTCCTTCTGAAATCCTACAGGAAAATGAGCAAAATGGCAAAACAAGCCAAATGCAGACAAACAAAAGCGGTGGTGTAGGCAAAGTGTAACGAGCCCCTTCAACTTAATGTCTGCTGGGTTTCTATCAATTAAGCAGTTTGCCCTCAGCAATCTTCACGCCTTTTAATCGAAAGTTTTTATGGTTTCTTGTCATACAATTTAGTTTTTAAAGCCCCTATATTTCTGCTCCACTAGCTGCACCAAACAAAACTGCATATTATTTTCTGAAGAAAATGTGAGTGATACTTGCCTGTCTAAATTTGCCACCACAATGCTAGGGTGTTGTGGGTGGGTTCCAGGGTATTATTATTGCTAAGTCTACATTAATCCGGATACATTTCATTGCCGTTTTCATTTCAAAATGCTCTCCGTCCACACTAGCGTTTTCCAAAAGTTTCACATCCACACTAAAACGTTGGAAAGCACCAAATTCAAGAGTGTACAAAGAAACATATCTTTAGCCACAGTCAGTATGTTTACATGGACAACAATATTCCGATATTAACCCAATTAAGACAATACTCTGATTAAGAAACTACCATGCAGACAGCGATTTCTGATTACCTTAATCCGGCTAAAGTCATACTCGAAGTAAACACAAATTGAATTAAGACATGTGGAGTATTCCTATTTTAGTCTCATTATCAAAGTGCATTATAGACATGTGTGTACCTTAATCACACTATTAACGTAATGTCTATTTGCATGTATAGCATGACAAATAATTAACTGCACAAAATTAAATATTGAAACACCCAAACCTATGTTGGTACGTGAAACTCTGGAGGGAACGGCGGACAGCGTGGCATGGGGACATAATGACGTGCCATCAATCGATCTATGTTCTATAACATGTAAAAACGGAACATGAAAGAAATATTCTAAAAGCTACTCATGTAAACATCAGAATATTGTCTTATTCAGAATAAGGTCAATAATTAGATTACTGCTGTCCATGTAAACATAGTCAGTGTGAAAGTGAATAGCACAGGCACAATACCGGTATAAACAGAATCTATTGGTTCAATATGCGTCACATGACTAAAAATGCATCATCATTTTAGAATACCTCGGTTTTCACAGTCCACACTACAAATTGAAAACACCGTTTTCAAATTTATCCACTTGGGAGTGCGTTAGCAAAAAGCTCAATCTTTGTTGACAAAAACATTGTCTCAGGCCCTGTTTACACTAGTGCATTTTTATTTTAAAACAGCGTTTTAAAATGAAAACGATCTTCGTCTACACTGGCATTTCCACAGCATTTCAGAAACAATCTGCATCTACACTACACGAATGAAAACGCATGTCACGTGACCGTTCATGCACACTGGGCATGCGAGTAGAAGTGTAAATAGTTGCCTCTTGCGCATGTAGGCAGCTGCAGTATTATAAAATGCAGAGTTTAACTGCACAACGGCTGCTAAAAATGACAACAAAGCCAGCAAAAATTGCAGTTCAGTCTCCATGTTATTGTTTACACGGTTGTCAAGGATATGCAGAGCGAACGTGGGCAGCCACACTATCGTTTCCGAAAGTCTCAGTTTTTGAGACTCAAAAATGCCAGAGTAGTGAAAACAACAGGCGTGACCATAGCAAAACTTACGCATTTTAAAATGAAAACACACTAGTGTAAACGGGGCCTCAGTGTGGACGGAAGGCCAAAACTGAGAGAAAAAGATGCGTTTTCAAATGAAAACTTATTAGTGTGGACAAGGCCTAAGGTGTTCTGAGGTGTTGCTATGCTGTTGCTACATGCTTTCTAGGTGATCCCATACTGGCCCTCACTAATGTTTCCAAACAGGTGTCCAGAACACTTCTACTGCTTCTCATATGCCATTGGTCTTACAAAACAGATAGCCACGCCCCAAACTCACTCCATTGGTTAAGCTGCTGTTGCTGTGTGCTGGTCTAGATTCTCAAACAAACAGCAATGTTTTGAAAGCGCCTCAGAGCCACAATGTTTATGTTTTTCAGTGAAATCAACCTACAAATGGCTTACTTATAGTTGTCTCTGTAAATTAAACTAAGTTAAAAGCATATTTATAAAAAAAAAAAAAAAAAGCTTTGAGCTCTGACTCACAGTCAGACGCTTCAGCAGTGATCTAGTTTTGATTTGTTGCTCATGCTATTGTTGCCTCTCTCTGCCAGCTGCGAAGCTTTTGTCACTGCCTGTCTTGAGACTGTATGAATTTTACGAGGTCTCTTTTATACACCCTCATCTCACAGGATGACATATACATGGCATCCTAACTTCTGCTTTGGTAGAACACAGTAGATCAAAGAAGCAGCTTCTCCGTTTTATTTTTACTTTCACATCCTCTCTGTTGTAGACTGTGTTTTTATTAGATTTGCAGTTGCACGGTAGTGTTATTAAGGTAACAAACCCCACAGCAAGAGTGGGAGGTGAGACAAGCCCCAGCTTCCTTCTTTGAACTTCATCATATCCAAACACACATATATCGTATCGTATAAGTGCACTCTATGTACTCTACCGTCAACTTTATAAATTTTGTCATCCAACATTGGAGTCTGATAGCCCCTCCCCTTCCACTATATAATTAAATGTGCAACAGTTGAGTGCACGAAGTGTCCATCGTTCCACACTTCCTTTTTTCGGTTAATTAAGTGCATCATCTGAATTTTTTTTTTTTTAAGATTTATTTTTGGTGATTTATTATGATAGGACAGTATGTAGATGGGAAGCGAAGTGAGTGAGACGGGGGGACGGGATGTTGGCGAGCTGCCCACGAGTATTTTGGAATTCTCATTGTGAACACACTACTCATACTACAAATGTCATAGTGCGTAAGTTCATGAACTGGTACACACCTAAGGTTTGTCTAGTTAGCATGGTCCTGTTAGCCAATGCTGGTAGATGCCATAACTACACTACCAGGGAAAGAGCAAAAAGCATCTTTCTCCAATAATAGCCACTCAAAGGTAGCAAAAAAAAACAAATTTTTGCAGAAGCAACAAGCAAATATTGCAAAAATGTATTATGTAAAAAAATTATTTGAACCCTTTCTGCACTTTCTTATAGGCCTGCTTGATTGTAGCAGTCAACATTGTGAATGCAGTATCAATGCATTTAAAATTTTTCCCTCTCTCTGTCCAGGAGGAACAAAACCGAGGCAAACCCAACTGGGAGCATCTGAATGAGGACCTCCATGTGCTCATCACGGTGGAGGACGCCCAGAACCGGGCTGAGATCAAGCTCAAGCGTGCAGTGGAGGAGGTTAACAAGCTACTCGTGCCTGCGGTGAGTGCCACTGCTCTCCTGCTTACATACTTCCTTTCACTTCATTCCTGTTGCAAAACTCTTTTGACTATCACTCATAATGCTTATTTAGGCTCTCTGATGTCATATGTGTCAAAATGACAGGAAGTAGGCTTTTAAAGTTACATGCTAGGTTTTCAAACCATATTCACACAATAATTTGGCCCCTCCAAACATCAGCAGGTTCTGTTTACAACCTGTGTGTGCGTGAGAGACTTTATGGTGTGTCTCACTGCACTGTTTAAATACTCATATAATTTGCCGTTTTTCATGCACTATATCATATTCAACTCTCTAAGTGCAAATATCATATAATCACCAGCACTTGCCCTTTAAAACCAATTATCACTGATTGCTTTGCGGCAATTTACTGGACACCAAAACAGAAACGTTCCAAGCAGCTTCACTCAGCAGATAATGCTGTTTCAATTCACATAATTCATGTTTGAAATTAATAATAATTGTCATTATTGTGACATCATGCAACAAGCATCCACACTTTCCCGCTCCATCAGACAAGCTGTTTTAATATTTGTGATGCCTATAATTTATAGTGAAGAAAAAAAAAAGGAAAATATGCTTGAACTTCATTCAGTATTTGTATTGGTTGGGCATGTAACAGGTAATACACTCTCAAACTGCTTGAATACACATTTCTCCGCATAAGTAATAATATTTGACATTGATCTTTGACTTGCTTTCAGTCTGCTGGTTTTGATTGTACAAATTACTCATTGCATTTGCTTCACAAAGATGCAGTGTGCGCCATGATGAAGATACTGCATCTTGTATCTGAGATAATCTGTGTTCTTGTATTAGTAGCATTTGTGTATTAGTAATGTTCTTATATTAGCAACATTAATGCCATCTATTGAGAATGTGTGAATCTTTGAGTGTACACAGCCCTTTAAACATTTTCCTCTTTCGTTTCCTTTCTTTTTGGTGTCACTTGATGAGTGGGAAGTGAAACATTTTCCAAAGCTCTCCTGAAAAACGGGAAGTGCCAGTGTGTTTGAGTAGTCAGTCACTTGGAACATTCTCTAAGAGCTAGCCGTTGCATCATTGTCATTTAACTCCATATGAAAGGGTTGGAAGAACTGGGTCAAGTCAGCCTGTATGGGCATAGTAAATTAAAGTATTTTAAGGTAGAACAACATTGTAGAAAATGTCAGTGAGGCAACTGGAATACCCAAGAATACACACTACTGTAGCTCTGTTTTTAACCCACCTAGCTAAGCAGCATTTTAAGGCATCATAGACAAACACCCAACCAAAAACTGTTCCAAACAGCTGAAGTATGACAGTCAAGAGAAATTTTGAATGACAAATATACTTGTATTTAATTCAGCTCTTAAAATAGAGTTTGGTCTAATTCAACTGGACTGCTTCACCCACAATTTATGTGTGTTATCTATTGTTTTGTACTTATTATTGTATTGAATTGTTAGCTTAGCAATATGCTAATGGAAAGTTTAAAGGCACAATATGTAAGATTAAAATATCCAAAAACCACTAGAACAGTGTTATATGTTTTGTTGACTTGTGTACTTACATTATCCCAGATGTTTCCAAGAATGTTTAAATCCAGAGAAATTATATGTTTTATTAGACAAGGGAACAACTGTTTGGATACATTTATAGTCAGTAAATTAATTATTGTTATATAGCTCAACACTGTTAGTCTTAGTGTTTGTATCTCATTTTGTTGATTTTCAGAGAGTACCATGTTTTTACCATACCTCAGAGAACAACACTATTTTGTCAAGTGGCTAACAGCATAATCAGATGCAGCATTATTTTTTCTAACAGTAATACAGCATTTTATCCGTCATACAATATGTTTGAACAATAATTGCATGCCATCCAGCATTTATTAATATGATATTCTAATATTGGTCTAGTTTACTGCAGTGTGCCTCACAGCAGCCGCTGAGCAAACGCACAGAGTAACGTTATAACATCATTTTCAACACAGTCAAATGTATCTAATATGATAAACAGCGCTGCTTTACCCCTCATACGCTTGACTGGAAGAAGTGGAAGCGGTCGTCTGCGGCATAATAAAAGTTCCTCTGCTGTCGAGCCGTGTGTTGCGCTTGTCTCTCATTAGCAATCGCTCCAGCGGCCTCGTTTCTGCTCGCACAACACTCGCCCAGCTCTGCTTCATACAACAGTAATGTTAATAATCTCTTCCATTAATATGATTTCTGCCCGAGTCCCATCCCAATTCTTTTCCACCGGCTGTGAGGTGAAGATCACATGTCCCAAGATTCCTCGCTCAAACTTGGCGTCATCAAGCTACGCCTTTGTTTTGAATAAGCGACCTCTAGCGGTGAAAAACTACAAATTGTGCCTTTAATGTAATCCATTTTTCTTGCGTGTTACTTTAGTATTTGTGTGATGTGTATGAATGACCATAAAGAAAGATGCTGCCTATGTAGAGCATTGCATGTCAATCACTTGGTGTTTAGGATGCTGCATTAGGTATCTGCATATATAGTTGGCATACTGTGATGGCATATAAGCCCTAATGTACCTGATGATACACAGCAAATATTGAGCGTATAGATTCCAGAAACTTTCATTGTATTGTTCTCTAACACTAGTGTTTTAGGATGTCACATGACCTTAAAAGTCAAGTCATGTGATAAAGGAAGGAAGGAAGGAAGTGCATTGAAGCCACAGTCATTAGTTAATACATTATGAACTCTTGTAGACACATTCCAAGTCTCTGCGAGTCTGCTAACAACTACTGCATGACCAGTGAGTCCTACCTCAGTGATTTCATTAGCCACGGGCCTTTAATGAAGAACACAACTGCTCAGGATTCAGATGCTCACTGCTTTCTCTGTTCATGTTGCATTGTTACAAAATCATAGTAGCCATAGTTCCTCATTAAATAGTTATCAGTGGAGGACTTCACCGCAAACCATGAGACTGGGCCTTGCTCACAAGTGATGTCATGCATGAAAGTTTGTAAAAATTAGTGCTTGTGTTATTATGGCCAGTCTAGCATAATCTAACCTAAGGTTTTCTTTTATTTTGCCTGTGATTTAAATCTGGAAGTCTACAAATGTTGTACTGGTATGAATTTAAGCGTACACTTTAAAAAATGCTGGGTTAAAAACAACCCAAACTGCGCTGAAAATGGACAAACCCAGCGATTGGGTTGTTTTAACCCAGTGGTTGGGTTAAATGTTTGCCCATCGTGCTGGGCAGTTCTAACTCAACTATTGTTTAAAAATTACTATATGTCTGGCTTAAAATGAACCCAAAATAGGTTGGAAATTAAAATCATCCACACATAATTACTAGAGGGTGCAATAATAATCAAAAGGTGACCATTAATTAATAAGCAATTTAATGTTTATTTTTTAATTATTATTAATTTATTAAACATATTAGTAAATGCTATTTTCCAACATACTTTGGGCTCATTTTAAGCAAGCAATACAGTTATTTTTAAACAATAGTTGAGTTAAATGAAACTGCCCAGCAGGTTGGGCAAACATTTAACCCAACCCCTTCGTTAAAACTGCTGGGTTTGTTCATTTTCAACCCAACTTGGGTTGTTTTTAACCCAGCATCTGGTGTATGATTGTTTCTTGCTCTTGTGCTTCCTGTGTACATGTGTGTATCTGTGTATGCCACATTACAATTTTTTTGTCATAAATTTTGCTTATGATGTGGCTTCCTTTGCAGTATTAAGACTGTGAGGCCTATAACTGCACCAATTATGGTATTTTTGATCTGAGCTGTGGTAAAGTGGTTAGTATTTGTGCTTGTGACATACAAAAGCTACTGGCTTACACCCTGGTTCACGTCCTGATCCCATTCCCCTTCTTGCTCCATCAACTGTTAATTCCAAGCTCATAAAAACTTTAGTTATCACCAAAGTGGTTTACTGGATTGGAGTTTTTATTTTATGCCATTTTTGTTTTCAGATATATTGTCAATCACAGTGTTCTTAAAATGTGACGACTGACAGTGCTAGCTGAAGACTTTCATGTCAGTTTACAGAAAGAAGAGTATATTATGTGGCCACCAGAGGAAAGATTATATGTTATTGCTTCAGTTGGCTGTCATGGCAACTGCCAACACCTTCAATAAGCTCAGTGAGAACAGTCACACCTCCCCAATCAGTGGACCTACTCTTTGGGTCTCAGAGTGGACACAGAATACAGCTACTACTGCGACATCGGCATAACATTTAACCTGATCGTCCATCTAAGAGTAATTCCCTTGTGTGGCAGCTAACCCTCAGACGGCCCGCAGAGAGGCCGCCCTTCCTTATCAATCCCTGTGTATGATGTCCGACAGTACCCTCCCACATCCCAAGGTAAAATCCATTAACACCTCTGTGTTTGCCTACAAGGACTCTTCTCAGTCAAATAGATGGAGGGAGGGATTTTTTCCTTTCTGTTTGCGCTAAGATAACAGCCACTAGTGTTCTGCTCCAACTTCTGTAAAGATCTTTATAATCCCTGCTGAAATTTGCATACTGATTGATCGCATCTTGTGGCATTTGAGCTGTACGCTCTGTTCTCCACATTGGTGTTTGTTGGAAGCGTCCTTTTTCAACAGGATATATATATATATATATATCAGGCCATTCCCACAGTGAATGCAGTCACATTATAATGCATGTCAGGGGGTCACTTTCTGGACTTCGCGGTCTACCTTCCAGAGAAAGCAAGCAACCGAGGCACATTATAGCAGCACACCAGGAGTCGTCAGCTTGGTTTCTCAGAGTCATCTATTTTAAATCATCATCATTATCTACATCACCACCATTGCTCTCATCATCATAATCAGCAGCACTGGCAGTAGTGGCAGCAGTTGGTGTGGTGCACGTAGGAAGCCAATGACCAGCAGGATACTGCTAACACAGTCAAAAGCAATTATCATCAATGGCTTTGTGACAAATATATAAAAGCCTTCGCTTCACAATTGCATCTGATTGTGCTGACTGAGGCAAGGTCTCACCAGACTCCCCTGAGCTCCTCTGTCTCTCATATGCAGGAAGGAAAGCTCATTTACATATTACCAGTGGAAACATGTGGCTCTTTTTCATACAATGAAAGTGAATGGTGACTAAGGGCTGTCAAGCTGAAAAAATGAAGGGGAAAAAAAGTACCATAACTGTACAATAGCTTTATCTGAGGAAAATCTTGTCTTGTCATAATACATCTTGATACACCACATTTAAATATCCTAAATGTGAATGTGAATGAGGCCCTGTTTATTCCTGATATTAAGATGCATTTTGGTCGATCGGATCACAAGTAGACAAGGGAGACACATTCTTGTTTACACCTGGTGTTTTAATCTCTCTTTTGTCCACTTTCAACCACTTCTGTCCTGATTTCTTCAAGGGGAGGGTCTATGGCTGGGTAAATCTATGGGCTTTTTCAGATCTTTCTATCTTAATAGATGAAATGGGCTCACAAAATTTACATATGAACGCGACTGGAGATGACGGAAAAATACACAGAGCAGCAGCTTTTGTTTCTGTTCTGATAGCTGCAAGGCCAAATGCTGTGAGTCTGTGTTAGAAATCAGGAATGGTGAGAGAACATTGTACTTGGTACATTTTTTTGTCTTCAAACCAAACTTGGATCTTCAGCCGACAAAGTTTAAATCCCGTCTGGCTAGCGCGCTTCCCATAATGTTTACACATTAGGTCAGTAGGTGGAGAGTAGGTGGTCTTTTGTGGCTGTACGAACACATTCGATCACATGAGCGTTTACACTACGAAAGCAATCCATTCAAATGCGTTTTCGACTACCTCTGGAAGTGGTCAAAAGTGGACAAACTCAAAACATTTTACACCCCGTTTACACCTGTATTTAGCGTCGCCCACTTCCGATCCGATCGACCAAAATGTATCTTAATACCAGGTGTAAACAGGGCCTCAGATACTGTGGAGGAGAAGATTATCAGTAAAAAAAAATTTTCTCCATATGAAACTATTGTATGACTTCAGAGGATTTGGAACATAGCAAGAAGTTGTATGGATTACTAATACTGCTTTTTGTCATTTTTGGAGCTTGACCGCCTTGGTCACCATTCACTTTCATTGCATTGAAAAGGTCAGTGTCAACATCCTGCTGAACTTCCAGTGTTGTGTGCTTTTTGCAGAATGACGCATCAGAGCTGTTGGCTAATGGGGATCCTGGTTTGAGTCTGACTTGGGTCAAGACCCTCTCCTAGAAAGTAATGGTTTAGTAATGGTAGTAATCTTGTATCTATTTTCCTGTCTCCACTCCCCTATCCTACAAAAAAAAAAAAGTATAAAATGCATGGAACTACATAAGAGTGAGAAAATTACAGAATTACAGAAATTACAGAAATTTTGTCCTATCCTAATGCTATGAGATGGAAAGGAGAATAATATATGAGCTCATAGTCAAAACACTACTTGTTCCCAAGGTCCTGAGCAGTGACACTGGGGCAGTCACTGGTCACCACTGTGCCCTTGAGCAGAGAATTTTACATTACATTTCTTGAGATAGACCTCTCTGTCTGTTTGGTCAGCTGTAAATGGCCAGGTTATTGTTACTTCTATATCCAGGAAGGAAGTCCTGTGAATCTGCATTAGAGGGGGGTGATCTTTAAGGTAAACATGTACAAATTGCATGTTCCTAAAATATATTCTACTCAAACTGAAGCTCTTAACCTCCTACATGTCACAGATAATTCATATTCCTGGAAAAGCAGACGTCTCGTGTCACTTCACTGTGAGTATTTTCAGCTATGCTAATCTGAACTATGACACACAACTTTCAACGCCAAATTACATGCACACCCTGGAGAAAGCTAATTTCAGAAAGCATTTTAGGGCCTTTATTTAGAACATAAGCCGGTAGGCAGCATCTAAACCTGTGGTGAGGTGAAGCGCTTACTGCTATCTGTTATAGCTCTTAACGTTCTCACTCTGTTTCCCCACCCTGTGTTAGTGGTAGCTAGGCCTAAATGGTCATTGCTGAAGGGACTACTTTAATTAAAGTCCTGTCTGTCAGCCGCCCCTCCGTGGCTCCCAGCCTGAAGCCATGACAGATAGAGGCAGCTCTAATTGTCAGGGCTGGAGATAAAGTGAAATTTGAAATTGGGTGTGGAAGGACTACTACCACACAATGCACACACACATACACCTCCCCTTTTTAGCCCATGTGGTTGTCCAGCTGTGCCAGCTGTGGTGTTGGAGAGGTGGGGGAAGTTAAGTAAACAGTGAGGGCCAGCAGGGACCGAAGTACCCCAATCCCGCTCTACCCATCACAGCTTACCCTGTCAATCAAGACTTCCTTCCTGGGCTGAGATACTGTAGTTCCAGCTTGTACCTGAATCCCAATGTTTTTGGTCTTTGAGCTTTTATGGGAGTATGATTTTTGTATGTTTTGTGGTGGTTGCTTTAGGGGTGTCCAATCCTGCTTGTGGACAGCCACCATCCCACAGAGTTTAGCTCCAACCTGGAAGCTTCCAGTAATCCTGGAGACTTTGATTAGCTGGTTCAGTTGTGTTTGATTAGAGTTAAACTCTACAGGAATGTGGCTGTCCAGGAGCAGGACTGGACACCCCTAGTTAAGAGTCGCAGATTTAAATAAACCCCTATCCCTAAATATTAAACTTTGGTTTGTAATCCATTCCATGAAAAATACCTCAAGTCGTGTGACTTGTTGAAGAGAGGTGTGCTATTACTTTTCTTAGATACAGTGGGTGAAAGAATCATGTAGACTTATATTTGAAGGAAGGACTCCCAACTATATTTCTGTCAGAAAACGTTATCATCTAAGATGATTGACAATTAGCATACAGTTTGGATTGGCAGTATGGTTCTGTTCTGGGTAAGAACTCCCTACCCATCCATGCAACCTAGCTTGGATAAGAGCAGGGAGAATAACGATAACCCCTTAGGGTAAACAGAACAGAACCAACATAAAGGTATTGCAATATCATTAATGTTCTTAATGACAATAATTTAATGTAACAACATAATTCTAGAAAATGAGTCTGATTCGAAGAGGTATATCAGAGGCCAAATCTTAACTGGACTAGAGGAGAAGCTAGGGATGGAGGAGGGTAAATAGCTCCTGAGTAATTCGATAAAGCTGCTGATAATACTGAATGGACCATAGACTGTAGAAAAATATGGATGATGCACTTTCTTCCATTGTAGAAAAGTGAAGCCGCCAATGTCCCAATATGGCACTGACATGTTGTGCTGATTTGGGACCGGAGTCTGCGCAGTAGTGAACTCGGGACCCGATTCGTGAGCATGAAGTAGAGTCACATGCTATTAAAGCCCCGCCCACACTCCTGCAGAATTGTTTAGTACAGTTTACTGTAGAACAACTCATTATGTCTGTGTGAAATAAACAGTTATGGAAACTATTATAGAAATTAAAGTTAAAGCTCCAATTTCCTCACGAAAATCCATTTTTATAGCATTAGATAACTAACTAAAACCAAACTTATTTTAAAAAAGAAACACTTGAACTTACATCAGCGTGATGATAAACTACATAAAATGACAGAAACCATCTTTGGAAAAAAAATATTTGAAGTGTAATTTAATTGTTTAGTGTCTCACGTCCCATTATATTACATGGAGAGGGCGGGGTTTATGACCTATACTGGGACCAACCACCTGATCAAGACACTTTGGCTTCACTTTTCAGGACTCATGCAGCATGCTTGGAATAGACCTTACATATATGGATGCTGTGATTGGCGTCGTATTCCTATAGGTAGACGTGGATAAGCTGAGAGTCGCTGATCCAAGCTTGACTAACGTGACCTGCCAGAACTAACGCTACGCTTGATCTAAAAAAAACAAAAAAAACCCAGAATATCATAGAGACATCAGGGTGGACTCCTCTACTGACAAGGCCTGTAAGCAACCTAGAAATTAACCAGATACTAACCCTTAGAAACTGCCCTCAACATCCTTGCATCATGCCAGCAACTTTTTTTAACAAGCAAACACCAGATTTTTTGGATCTCGTTCCTTGCCTGTTCTTTCTCCTTCGTACATATTCACATGCCAATGCTTTGAGATTCTCAAACTCTTCTCGCCTAATTCACCCGCTGGCACACATGCTCACGATGGGATTGTGAGCCCCATAGATTGCGAGCGACTGCTGGGAGAAGCGTTTAAGAGCCGATATCTAGGCGGGGTATGCACAAGTTCTGTTTGGGGATTCCCGTGATGTGCTCAGCGAGCGTTAGTCACACATAAACGAATCTCTGCCTGCAAGATTGCACATGGACACCTTCACATCTTTGTAAGAATTCCTGAGTGGATGTAGAAGCAAAGGCGCTTTATGGGTGAGCAGAGCCAATGTTGCTGTTTGTGGCGGTGTTTTTTTAGGAAGGCAGGAGAATGAAGGGCCCAGTGGTTTGTGGGAGGTTCCATCTGTTCCCTTCATGGCACAATAGGCTCCCTCTTGCATGACATGTTTTTCTGCCTCTCGCTGTTTCTCTGAGTGCTCAGCACTGGTGAAAGAGAGAGAGAGGTTGAATAGAGCCCATGTCTCTCTTTGCAGAAATGAGTGCGTATTGCCAGCAAATCTCTTCATTTGTGTGCATGCGCATTCGGATCTCGAGAAATGACTGCACATTTTTCCATATCTTTGTCCCTGCAGGTGCACATACTGCTTCCTTTTGTCCAAAGGTCTCCTTTCCATCAGTAATGCGACTTTGTATATGTCGACGGGTGTAACTCTGTGTGTGGCTACGGTGTACGTGTGAACGGCAGGGACTGCTCTGTGGTCACATGATTGAGTAGTCATCCATGTCTTTGAGGCTGAGAGAGCATCAAAAGGCTCTTTGTTTACAATTGGAGTGTGGAAATCCTGAGCGAGCTCTTTGGCCCTACAGGGTTGGATAATGCTCCCAGTGGGGCTCTCTCCCCTTCCCCTCCAGTCCAGCATCTTTTCTCTCCCTCTCATTCTGGTCTGTTATCTCTCTGTGTGTCCCTCCCTCTGTCTCTCATGATGTTATTGAGTAACACTTTGTTTTGGAGCTAGTGTTGGTACAGTTCGGTTGCACAGGGAATAAAGGCTAGTTGGGGTTCACGGGGCAGAGAGTGCATTGCTGTGGCAACTGTTTGAGAGGCCCCATCCTCAAAGGAGAGCACCGGGTCATGTGACTGTACTACAGAGGGGCTTAAATCATCCACCCACCTCCCCTGCTTTCAGATTTTTAGCTACTTTAAATAACAAACTCACTCATACATGAGACCAGATGGAATCTGCAGACTTTTTCACATCTTCTGCAAAAATTTGGAGAGGAAATATGTGGAAGTTTTAAATGGGACTCTTTGTCCAGTTATTTGCAGATGGGAGGAGTGTACTAACCTGTTTGATGACACTAGTGGCCCTGAAATTACACACTTCACCTTTACATGCAAGAGACATATTTGTTCTATTGGTAACACTTTATTTCTGGGTCTTTTAACTAGTTGCTTATTAGCATGCATATTACTAGAATATTGGCTGTTTATTAGTACTCATTAAGCACATATTAATGCCTTATTCTGCATGACCATATTCTACATTCTCAATACCTAAACTTAACTACCTTACTAACTATTAAAGGATTAGTTCACTTCAGAATTAAAATTTCCTGATAATTTACTCATCCCATGTCATCCAAGATATTATTTTTTTTTTTTTTTCTTCATTCAAAAAGAAATTAAGGTTTTTGAGGAAAACATTCCAGGTTTTTTCTCCATATAGTGGATTTCACTTTCAAATGTCAGTTTCACTGCAGCTTCAAAGGGCTCTACATGATCCCAGACGAGGAATAAGAGTCTTATCTAGCGAAACGATCTGTCATTTTCTAAAAAAATAAATAAAAATCTATATACTTTTTAACCACAAATGCTCGTCTTGCACTGCTCTGTGATGCGCCACGCATTACATAATCACGTTGGAAAGGTCACATGTGACGTAGGGGAAGTACCGATCCAGTGTCTACAAAACGAACGTGCAAAGACTAAGTCAAATGGCCTTTACAAAAAAAAGTTAAAACATCAGACAATTCTGAAGTTGGGGGAGAAAATGAGATGGAGTTTTTCGTCCTACCCTGCCACTGGGTCGGTACTTCTGCCTACGTCGCGCGTGACCTTTCCAACGTGATTACGTAATGTGTGGCGCATCGCAGAGCAGTGCAAGATGAACATAAATGGTTAAAAAGTATTGTTTCGCTAGATAAGACCCTTATTCCTCATCTGGGATCGTGTAGAGCCCTTTGAAGCTGCACTGAAACTGACATTTGGACCTTCAACCCGTTGGTAACCGTTAAAGTCCACTAAATGGAGAAAAATCCTGGTATGTTTGCCTCAAAAACCTTAATTTCTTTTCGACTGAAGAAAGAAAGACATGAACATCTTGGATGACATTGGGGTGAGTAAATCACCTGGAAATTTTAATTCTGAAGTGTACCAATCCTTTAATAAGCAGTAAATTAGGAGTTTAATACTAAAGTATTAATACTTCATACTAAAGTATTACCATTCTCTTTTATGAATGACAGATGTTCCTGTGAATTCTGCAGCAGAGTTCTTGTGGCCCAGATTCTGTAACCCCTTTTCCACCATCATGGTTCCTGTGCGGGTTCCCGGCCTTTGTCCATTCTTGAACCATACATTCCCGCTGCAGAAAAGGGGGTTCCGGGCTGGAAAGATCAGTTCAACTCCGGCACTAAAAACTTGCTGATCTCGAACGGAGCCGGGGAGTGGGGGACAGAGAAATACTGGTGCTGTCTCGTTGAGCAATATAATAATGTTGCACTACATTGCCCTTTACATCTAAATATATAAAACTGTGCAAGAGAGCGAGTGAATCAACGGTTTCAGTTTCAGTTTATCTCTGAAAAGGACAGATGAGAGTACCGGCTGTTTATGCAAGCTGCCGGTTCGCTAGAATCACTCCCAGTACTGTGAACAGCAAAACAGAAGTGCCGCACTGCCTGCACAAACACCGGGATACGCAATGTTTTTTTAGACTGGTTATAGGCAGGTGAACGACACATAGTAGGGTTACATCATCGTTCATTCCTCAAGTCTGGCCGAGAACAGGCTCTCGCTCCAGAACACCAATCATTCTGGTGGAAAAGGGGTATGTGTGGTCCCACTTATTTATACTCAAATCACCTTGTCCCTCTCTCTGCTACCTCTCTCTCTCCCTTCCCAGGAATGAGAGAGTAATCCCTGAGTAAATAGAGGGATAGAGTAAAGATGCAGACTCCATGGCCGTTCAGAAATCTATCCAGCTTCTCTGCTCCGCCGAGCTTCAATAGAACAGCTGCCTCCCTCGGGCACCACGGAAACGAAATGTCACGAGCGAAATAAAGGCTCCTGTTCTGAACGTGTACCTTCTGTCAGCAAACGCCACTTTCCCCAACACTGCACTTAGTCTTTAATGCACTCCTTGACTTTGCCAACGCTGGTTGGCCTTTTCTTCTGAGAAAATGCTGAAATCATTTGCGTGTTGTCATCTCCGGAGCCTTTTCCTTTCAATCTCTGGCTTCCCTTCACTGCTACAAGGGAAAAGAATGAATATGATACAATATGATTGTTGATCGTGAAAGGGTATGTGAAAGATTGGCCTTTATAATTCTCTGGTTTGATTCTTAAGAATGCCTTGAGGCCAATGCCAACAGAGACCAAAGAAAAAAAATGATTCATATGAAGACATGTTGAAGATTTTGAATATGATTTGGAGCATTTGGAAATATTAAGCCTAGTGAAACATTTATTTTACAGCTCTATACTGTGTCAACAAATGCTTCTGTCATATCTATTCTAATCTGGAGACTTTTAACCATTGCTTTCAATCTTATTGCTTTCTATGAGAACCAAATACGACATTAACAGCGTTTTTTGGTCATTTTAACATTTTAAGTTTCATGGCCCCCAGAATATTTTGTTGTATGAATATCTGAACATGCAATATATCAAAAAAAGGACGGAGCTTGTGCTTTTAAATAAAAAAAAACATGTTTTATTCTAGCTTCATGCATTCTTTTTTTTATCAACACATAATTTGTGGGTAAGTTTCATTAAAAAAACATTTTGAGAAAATCACGTTTTTGTCAAAGACTGTGTCTGGATTGGATTCAAAACGATGATCAAAACATAGATGACACCCCCAAAGCTTCACAGCCCTATTCCTCTTCTTGAGTCAACATTTCATTTATTTGCTGTTAAATGTTGATGATCGCGTTATTTTACATATGCATCTGCTTACATAAGCTATTGCTTGTTTCTGCTTCTGTTTTTATCCTGAGATTCAGTCCTCTTTCAGAAGATGCATAATAGTGCCCCCTACTGTGTAATAGTGAAAACACGTAAAGTTGGAAAATTAATGGCAGGGAAAAAGTTAAAGGGAACTCATTTGTGATTTTTTTCAACATGTCTCTTATGCCGGTTCAGACTACATGATTTTAGCCCGATTTTGCCATGATCTGATTGACGTAGGGTGTTGTGGGTATTTGTAAACGACAGTGGGCGTCGGGACGCAAGATTTGATCGTTTCAGCTCGTGTAGTGTGTCATAGTGGACGACAACCGATGCTTCACAACGTCACGACAGAAAAACTTGCATGTTTATTTATTTATTTTTTTGTTCATCCACAACGAGTTCTGTCACATGTGTGACACTGGCCAATAGGAGCACAGAAGTGCCTTCCTACATGCTTTCAAACATGCCGAAACGAAAGAGAGACAGTGATATCATTCCTGCTAGGAGGAATTTTAAAATGGAGGAAATGTTTGTGGAGCTAAGGCAACAATACTCCTGCGTTTATGATGTTTCCTCGAGGGACTACTGTGAAAAAGGTTAAAAAAAAAAAAAAAAAGTTTAAAAAAAAAAGGTAAATAAAACATATGTTACCTTAGTTCTCTTTGGAGGAAATCCAAATATCCATGCAATCCAGATATGTGTCCACTTTTGGGATTTTCTGATGACAAGACAGAGCAAAACACGCTGCTAGCCATTGTTTGTTTACGCTACGGCTCCTCCTGTCAGTCGATAGTCCCGCCTCCTCGATGACAGCACGTATGTCATTAAAGACGGCAAGCGATGAATGGTCGGGTAGCAACGTGTAGTCTGACATGTTTCTTGTCCACGACACAAGATTTTAGGAGTCAAAATCATATAATCTGACACAGTGACTATCGTAACAGAACCCGGCATTATCAAGTGGTTCAAGTGGTTTATTACTCCTGAAGAATACCAGATCATTAGTCGGTAGTTCTGACTAATGCTTAACAATGCTCTTCATTCAGACGAGAAGATCCTCCTTCTCATGCCGATGTTTAGAATTTGCATGCAGCCTGAAGATGAATAATACAAGAACACATGCATTTTTAAAGGCCAAAATTACTCAAATCTGTTTTTCAGACAGTCTGGGACAGAGGCAGATGCTCTGTGGGAGCTGCTCTGCTGTGGGATGAGAAAATTCTGTGTGATGTTGAGGAGCACTTTCACTCGCTCTCTCTTTCTGATGCTTTTTTTTTAATTCCCCCCGTCATGTTTTTGACTTTGTGACCAGCCTTTTTGTTGCAGTCCTCATTTTTTCGCATGTTGTGAGAGATCAAAGCTGCCTTTTATATGAATAGAGATAAGAGGGCTGTATTGTTATGGAGAGATGGCTAGTTGCAGGGTTACCGGGTAAGAATGTGTGTTTTGGAGAAGGAAAGAAAGTGTGTGTGTGTGTGTGTGTGTGTGTGCGCTAAACAATCAAAGTTTCACAACGATAAAGTGAGTCTTGGTGAGCTCTCTCTCTCTTTCTCAGTCTCTGTGTGCCGTCTCCTCAGTTCAAAGCCAGTTTGATGTATGAGACTTCCTCCTCCTCCTAATTGCACCTCTTTAATTCCAATGAGGAGGATGCCTACGCTCTGACAGCTAATCACTGACACGGCCCGCTTTACTCGGCAGTTGGGTGTACTTGTCTGGAAACTTCATGTCTGTTTCAACTGCGTGTGTGTGTTTAGACACGTGTGCATACATGTGCACTGCCTTGCATTGTTTGCGCTAGAATCTCAGAGTCTCTTGCTGTGCTAAACTGGCAGGCACAACAGCTGGCAGGACAGCATAACGTTTCAGGCATCTGCTCTAATGTACTCAGGTAATATCTGGCTTGCCATTAAGGCGACTTAAGTGGTTTGTTTTCTCCGATAAGTGTGCAATAAAACGATTTCAATATGATCTGAAATATTTCTCATCATATTCTTATAAGACCAAATTATCTGAGCTATGCCACGACGTTAATGTAATATGAAATCTAAATTGATCCTATTTATTTCCTTTAGGCAAATTCCTGTTCTTATTGTGTGCAACTCATTGGTACACATAATTTCTAATTTAAACATTTGTCTTTGGAATCTTTTATCAAAAGTTATTTTCGGCTCATGTGACAAATCCCTTTTACTTTTCAACCCCTCCCCTCTAACCATCCGTCTCTAAAGTCACCACTTTTCACAATCCAATTAATTTCTGATGGGTCCCACATAGGGTTGGGTATTGAATTTTGACGATTCCGATTCTGCTTATTGATTCCGATTCTTATCGATTCCTAATTTCTAGTTTTCAGTGTGAATGCCGCAAAAAATACATCCAAAACGGGAAAGAGCTTTGCGATTTACTGTACAAATAGATTTGACACAAAATCCGAGGTATATTTTTACAGACAGCCGAAAGCTACAGAAAAAAAGAAGCAAATGGATCGATGCAATTGACAGAAAAAAAACTGGACTCCAGGCAGAGAAACATGGATTTGCTGTTATCATTTTGTGTCAAAACGCTGGATTTGGGGGTAAAATCATACCCTACATATTGTTTTGTTATATATTGTACTGACAACTCATCAATTAAATATTTACCATCTTATATTCTGCATAAATGGGTGATTTTAAATAAACCCTGACAAAAACTATACAAGTTTTAGGGCTGGATGAAATGGTGATTATATATAACATAGATAAAAGTGATCACCGGATTTATACCTACCTATATTGTATTTATATAAATAGTTCACAGGCAGATTTGCTTTATGCATTTCCCTGGCGTCGAAATCAGGCACACCTAAATATCAGGAAACACGATTCCTGGCTGCATGCCAATATCCATGGATTAGGTTTCTTTGACAAGTTGTAAGGGACACTATCGAGTCCAAACTTTAGCGGAATCATTTGTTTTACTCGCGTTTTTGCAGTTAAATCCAGTCATGCAGCAGCTCTTTTGCCACTCAATCCAGCTGACAGGGTGTGTTCCAGTGGGAAAGTGACATCAATGCATACCCTCTATAAGGTGAAACAAAAACTTAGATATCATTCAAATCTATTCTAAGTCTTATTGCAAAACATTCATTGTAGCTGAATACCATGAACAAAAATCAACAGGCTAAAGAGCAAACTTACACAAGGGACTTTTGCCTATGGTTAAAAAATACTATAGCAAAAACAATAGCCTTACTAATATAAATGTTTATAAAATTGAGTGGAATGAGTGGAAGCATGCATTTCCTTGACTTTCTTCATGGTATATTTGTAGCTTGTTTTTGCAATCTTTGTGAGGCATGCAAGATGTTCATTGATGAGGCTGTTTCTCTGTTTCCTCTTTATAGTGGTCATGGTTGAGAGTTTATGTTTGTATATGGTGTGCTATTTATACGCTGAAATGACTTTTTGCATGCATTTGATACGGAATGGGTAGGATTAGTGGTGTGGGGTAGGGGCGTATTATACGTACGGCAAAAGTGTGTATCATATGTATGCCAACAAATTGCGTGTCATATGCACACCAAAACTGTGTATTATATGCACGCTAAAAATTGTATATCATATGCATGCGAAAAGTAATATGCACGTCAAACACATACGTATCTCATGCAAACCAAAGTTTATTTCTGCGTATAAATAGCACACCAAATATAAACAGAAATTTGTGCTATTGATACACACTTTCATGACATCAGGCTCGCATTCTAAGAGCTGGAAAGACCGCCAAAACTGGCAACTCTGCAGTGAATCCGTGTCATGGACGTACAGTAAGGGCAGAGCAAGTTTAAATATCTTTTCTAGTTTATATTCCATCTTGTAATGCCGCTGTTTTGGGTATTTTTTAAATATAAATTATTTGTAATAGAGCAGACACTTTGAGTTCCCTTTCAGTCGGTCACGTTCGACGTACATCAGTAGTGACCGGCGAATTGGGATATCTCTAGAGAGCCCTATCAGCTTCGAGTGTATAAAACAAGCCAATGGAATTGGCGTGTGATATTTGCATAATGCGCACGGCCCCCGTGAGGAGGGTATAAATACAGAAGCGGATGCAAACGCACTCTGTCTTTCGCTTCGGAGTCATCCTTGTGTTCCTGTCGAGACTGAGAGTGTTTCTCAAGCCTTTGTGAGAAAGAAGAAGAGCTTCTGTCAAGAGTGTTGGTGTTACGGCACACTACAGCGAGGCCGCGACTTCCTGAGGAGCCTGAGCTGTTGCTCTCAATTGCTGTTATCACAGCACTGTTGCCCTGCTGGTTTGCGATTTGGGCTGGTTCCTTGCGTGTATACTGTTAGGCGACCAGTGTGAACCTACAGTCACATCACGGCTGTTCCTTGCGTGCCTCAGCACACAGAACAGAGCTGAATTCCCCCTTTCTAAAAGAGCTACACAGACGAACCCTGTGTCTTTTTCAAGATGTCATTTCATCTGTGCGTTACTGGATGCGGTCGTTCCCTGGTCCCCGCTGATGGTCACAATCGCTGTGTCACATGCCTGGGCATTCAGCATGTTCTCGTTGTGGGAACATGACTATCTCAGTGTTGAGGTCTAGACTCTCGTTCCTTGGTTCTCAGGGGGTGGGGGTCCCCTCCCCGCGGCATCGGAAGGTGAGCTTGAGTCCTCGGGAGATGAAGACTCGGCTGCGCTGCCTCCCTCCGGGACCGTAGCGTTGCCTGAGCCTGATCCTGAGCTGACAGCTATGCTTGCTCAGTGCCCCGCCCGGTACCTTTCTTCCCGGAGGTGCATGAGGAGGTGACCAAGTCTTGGAGGACGCCCTATAGCGTTTGTGCCAGGCCTGGTCCCTCCTCCGCCCTCACCACCCTGGATGGCGGGGAGGCCAAGGGGTACGCTGTCGAGCGGTCCGTTGCGATGCAGTTTTGTCCGACGGCCGCTGGCTGGCGTGGTGAACCACGTCTCCCATCCCGGGCCTGTAAATTCTCGTCCAACTTGAATGAGAAAGCTTACAGAGCCTGTGGACAGGCCGCCTCTGCCCTGCATGCCATGGCCCTTTTGCAGGTTTATCAGGCAAAAGCGCTTATGGACATGCCCCAGGGAGGTCTTGACCAACAGCTTCTGGGGAAGCTGCGCGCTGCCACTGACCTCTCCCTTCGGGCGACTAAGGTGACGCCGCGTTCTGTTGGTCAGGCGATGGCCACATTCATGGTCCAGCAACGCCACCTGTGGCTAACCTTGGTGGATATGCGGGAGACCGATAAATATTGGTTCCTGGACTCCCCCATATCTCAGGTCGGCCTATTTGGCGACGCAGTCGAGAGCTTTGGCCAGCAGTTCTCGGCCGCACAGAAGCAGGCTGAGGCAATCAAGCATGTGCTGCCCCGGCAGCCTCCACCCACCAGACAGTAGGGAGCCAGTCGCAGGTGCGGACGAGGCGCCCAGCCCGCTCAGAACCCAGCCAAGCCAGGTGGCAAGCGTACAAGGAAGCAGTCCTGAGACAGGCAACCTGGAGGGGAGGAATTCAGCTCTTCGGGAAAGGATGCCAGCGTCTCTCCCTCCCCCTTTTTCCCAAACCTCCAGGTCCCAAGAGGGCGCGGTTGGCAGTGTGCGAGGCCCTGCCTCGCCACTCTCAGCCCCCTCTCACTTCGCCAGCAGGTCCCAGTGTGTTGGTCGAGGCCGCCTCCCATGTGCCGTCTCCCATACACACTCGCAGAGTCCGACCCCACTTCGGGCCGCTATGCCGTCCGAGTCGGGTCCCAGCACTCTGCTTCGCTGCCCCACATTGGGTACGTCTGTGGTGCCTTTGGTCCCACTGGCTCGGAGTCTGGGAGTGTGGCTAGCACTTCCCAGCCCGTCCCGCTGGCTCATTCGTACCATCAGGCTATGCGATTCAGTTCGCCCGGCGTCCCCCAGTGTTCAGGGGTGTCCATTACACTCGCGTGTCCCTGGACAATGCACCTGTTCTCCGCACGGAGATTGCTGTCCTCCTGGTGAAGGATGCAATCGAGCTGGTCCCTCCAGCCGATATGAAGTCAGGGTTTTACAGCCCCTACTTCATTGTACCCAAGAAAGGCGGTGGGTTACGGCCAATCCTGGATCTGCGTGTCCTGAGTCGGTCCCTTCACAGGCTGCCATTCAAGATGCTTATGCAGAAGCGCATTTTCGAATGCATCCGTCCCCAGGATTGGTTTGCAGCGATCGACCTGAAGGACCCGTACTTTCATGTCTCGATTCTGCCTCGACACAGACCCTTCCTACGGTTTGCGTTCGACGGTCGGGCATATCAGTACAAAGTCCTACCCTTCGGGCTGGCCCTGTCGCCCCGCGTCTTCACGAAGGTTGTGGAGGCGACCATTCTTCTGCTCAAGGAACAGGGCGTTCGCATTCTCAACTACCTCGACGACTGGCTCATTCTGGCCAGCTCACAAGAGCAGTTGTGCGAATACAGGGACATGGTGTTAGCTCACCTCAGCCGGTTGGGTCTTCGGGTCAACTGGGACAAGAGCAAACTCGCCCCTGGGCAGAGGATCTCTTATCTCAGTATGGAACTTGCTTGTTTTTAATGTTTTTATGAAATATCTGTATTGACTGCATGATCATGCATGATCGTATTATTTACTGCCATGCAAGCCACAAATTAAAGCTTGGCGAGCCGCAGGAGGCTCATGAGCCACGCAATGAAGCAACACTGGTTTAAAATCACATTAAAATGCACACACAGGAACTAATAAGCAGAATTAAAATGCACGTTTCTTATCGAATAACCAGTTCTTGGAAATTTGGAACCGGTTCTAAAATGGAACCGGTTCTCAATACCCATCCCTGGTCCCACCCTATAAATTTTTGCATTGAATGTCCTGTTTTACCCAGAAATATTAATTAAAATGAGTAAGAAGCAGCATTTCACAAAGGGCTGTTATTTTGTTTTTGTTTTTCCTGAAGTCTACTTACTATATGTTAGTCTTAATTAGGTTTCTTAATTTAGTTTTACATGACATGTTCTACCCTCTAGAATTAAACCGATCGTTTTTGCTACTGTAAAGGGGAATTACACAAGCATTAATGTGCTTATGGTTGTGACATCAATACTGTGATGGTTTTTTATCTGATTTTTACAGCTTCAGTAGAGGTTATAATGGAATTAGGCGGGAGTTTTGCATTATCAACATTACAGTATCCTTGCATAGTACTTTAAACTCTTTTATTTCATTTTGTTTAAAATGAAAATCATGTTCTCCAAGTGTTCTCTCGTAAGTGTAATTTGCCCTTTAGCTGTCCTTCACAGTCCAGTAAATGACAGAAATGTTTAGCTTGACTAAATGTTTTCATGTTTGTTTTTCCAGGCAAGACTGGTTGATTAAAATGACAAATTATAAATAAGAGTTTTAAATATTAGAGCTATTATTACATTTGATTGAGGAGCGCATTACATTACCTGTCATCTTGTACCTTTATTACACTTTCAAATCATGCGAACAGGATTGAAGTGAATTAACATTCTGATTTGTCTTCATTTATCTATCGAATTGAGTCTATCGAAGCAGACTGCACGAATGTGTGTGAACACTGTCTTCTAATACACCTTATACATCATGTCTGCTTAGTGTGTTACTGTTGTTTATGGGCACAGAACAGATGAGGATTTTATTCGGCAGAGCCTGCATTTGTATGCGTACATAAGCAGAGTTTTGGCACCAGGGACACTTGCACTACTTCCCTCTCTCAAAGCCAATTAACATAAAACCTCATGTGCAGGAAACTAAGACTATAAGCTTTGCGCTCTCCCACAGGTTTGCAGCTGAATTGATGCATGTTCACATACTGCCTCTCTAAACGCACAAGTGTCTAAACGCACAGGACTGTCTCTCTTCCTCTCTCTCTCTCTCTCTCTCAGGCTATTGTGACCCTGAGTACTTTCCCTCACATCCAGGAAAGGCTACTTCCCTGCCTCTTACCAAAATAACCTGTAGTCTAATTTTAACCTGCAGGTTTTCAGACAAAGAATAGAGCTCGTGATCTTAGCACTCATTTACGTGGCTAAATTTACCCTGCAGTTTTAGTGGAGGTTGCAAATGCAAATTAAGCATAACTGATCTATTCACAGTGTGATTTAGGCACTAAAAAAACTACCATAGTATTACCATGTGTTTGTTTTTGTTTTTTGGACCATGTACCATGGTAGTACTGGAGTGTTTTTACCATGATAGTACTGTAGTTTTTTTTTTTTCTTATTATTATTTATTTATATTTTTCTTCTGATGAAAAGGAACTGTGGAAATACCCATACAATCAAATGATAATACTATGGTACATTGAAAAAAAAAACAGTAGTATTCATGGTTCTTTTTTGTAGTTTTTTGAAAGTCTAGAAATGTACCATGACATTCTTGGAAGTACATTCAGTAGCAGTGTACACTTCAAAAGTTTTGGGTCAGTAAGATTTTTTACAATGGTTTTGAAAAAAGTTTTTGGTTGCACTTTATTTTACAGTACGTGCACTTACATGTACTTACAGTATACTTACCCAAGAAAGTACTGGGTAATATAAGGTAAGTACATGGGTTAAGGGTAGGTTCAGGGTTAGTACCTAGTTATTACCCAGTTATTACAATTACTATCATAAGAACATAGTAAGTACATAGGGAACAGGACTGTAAAATAAAGTGCTACCAAGTTTTTTTTTTTTTTTTTATGCTCACCAAGGCCGCATTAATTTGATACAAAAAATAGTCAAACTGTAATATTGTGAAATATTATTACAACTTAAAATAATTTTGGATGTATTACCATGATAATGTATTGTTTTGTTTTAAAAAATAATAATAATGTGGCAGTACTGTAGTACAGTGATTGGTGGTACTGGTGGTACTTTGAAATATACCGTGAAATTAATATGGTACATGTTCAAAATAATGTGGTACAATTATAGTACCATGTCCAAAAAAACTTGGTACTTTTTGGTACTTTTTTGTAAGTGGGAAGTACCAAAGATTTTTTAGATATGTGCTATGGATATTCTGGGGGTTCCTTGGAGAACAATATAAATACCATGGTATATAAATATGGTAACCATTCGGTACCATAGTACCTCCACAGTAAAGGAATGGACAGTCTCATGTTCTTCCATCTGTTTGTGTCAGTATATGATGTTCTCAATTAATTTTCTTCTCAATTAACAAGTGCTGCTCATATTCGACAAGCCAATTACAAGAGGTACGGCAATAGGCTCAACATAAATATTGGATTAAGCTGCAATTATTCTCATAAAGCAGTTTTAATCTTCACAATGACTGTAAGTAGTGTATATCTGTGAGTGTGTGTGTGTAAGGGTGTGAAAGCAAACAGGAAATGTGTTATTTCTCAATAAATGCAGCTCTGGTTGTCCTGAGTCCATCAAGTGTGCAGCTGCGAAACACTCAAACTCGCAGCTCATGCCATGAGATTGGGGCGGGGCTATCTGTTTGACCGACCAATGGAAGGCAGGGGGAGTGTTTGGGAAATCTGTCACCTACATGTTGATGTAGGTTTTAACAAAGATCATGATTATTTCAGAATTTCATAATTTTGTTTTGTAGATGGTTAATTAATTTGCATGTAAATGCTTAAAAGGGCTGACTTTTGATAGTTTTCAGATTTGTTGTACATTCAGTGACATCACATTTTTGTGAAGTTTATCTCTGGAAAGAGTCTCTTAGGAAGAGAGTCGTAGTGCTGAGGGATGGGGGTGAGATAAATCAGCGGGTTCCGGTGCGGCGTAGAGGGACAGGACGGGCCGTGGAGAGGATGAGGTGTGGCTAGAAGCCAAGCGTCCGTGTTTGTGTGTTGTAAGAGAGCAGCTGTGCGCGCCGCGAGTGGGATGTGTTCTTACTAGCATCCGGTTTCCACTCGTCAGGTCCTCCCATCCTCGTTCGGCCAGTTATTGTACCCCTCTGTCCTTCAGTCTTCCCGTTCGACCAATGACCGTCTGAATCACATTTGACAGGTTTGGTTTTTGTCCTTGGCCTTGAGAAATTGCTACTAATAAGATAAAGCTTGTAATAGAATAAAGCGCTGGAAAGTATAAAATTGGATCATATTTTGTGTTGTTAGAGAGAAAGCAATCACTTGAGTGGTTTACAAGAGCGGGAAGTTGGATGTGTGTCCACCTTGCAGATGACAGTAGCAACAAAGATGAGAAAAGAGAGAACAACATCTAAAAGAAAATAAAGTAAAATGCCCAATGACCTTCAGACGAGCTACTCTCAATCCAACACACACATAACAATTCCATCAATCTAAGTTCAGATAGAAAAACAGCTGCAGAGAGAAACACGCATGTAGAGGAAGAGAGAGACACAGTAAGAAAAGTTATAACGAGACAAAATTTCAAGGTGTCATGTGTTTTCCTGACACAAAGACTCTTTTAGAAGAGTAGGAAGCAATATAATCCTAAAGCCCCATTCACACAAAGGACGATAGCTATAATGATAAAGATACACCACTACTATATCGATAACAGCACAGAGAAACAATATCGCTGGAATCACTTTTAAACCTTTTCGCCCCAGTTGAACGATAAAAACAATGACAGCCAATCAGAATCCACCACACTTTTAAGAACTTGAGCATTTAAGTCAGGCCTTGACTTAGTATTGCATGCAATCCCAGAATGCATGGCAGACCAGTTGGGAGGAATGTCGATTATACGTAAAAGATATTATGTAAGGGATAATGTAAATCCAGCCAGTTGTTATCTCAGAACAAACCCCGACAGAGTGATCAGGATCAGGTCTTGAATCAGCCTGCAGGGGTTTATTCTGAGATAACAACCGGTTGGATGTACATTATCTCGCTTATTACATGGCTACATGCCACACAAGTAAATAATTAGACACAAATTATTTTATTAGCTCTTTAAACATAAAGCTTCCGTGGAGAGAGCAGTTGCTAGCGCGGCAAGTTCAAACTAGATGGACATTTAAGAGATACGGTACAGTCACACCACTTATTAAACAGCATTTTGCCACATAAATAATTATGGGGATAAGAGATATTGATCTGAGATAGAACTGTTTTAAAATCGTACCTGTTTGCTATCTTATAATCCAACAGTGTACAAAACAACAGTCGCAAAATGGCAGTAGGTGCGTTTGTATGAAACAAGAGAGAGGGAGTCCATGATAAGGGATGACTTAATTAAATAACTGTACACAAAATATTGATTTGACTACGTTTTAATATTTTATTAGCTCACCAAACGCAAAACTTCGATGAAGAAAAAACGTTCCTAGCAAGTCTATAGCGCTGCTGACTTCAGTAACCCGGATGGGCCGGTGTTATCTGTTTTCAGCGGTTGTTATCGGGGAATAACATGGAGCGATTGACAGATCAGAATCAAGTATTACACAGAGCCGTGTAATAATTGTTTATAACATATACGCACACTGCCATTCAAAAGTTTAGGGTCAGTAAGGTTTTTTTTAATTCATACTTTTATTCAACATGAATGCGTTAAATTGAACAGAAGTGACAGTAAAGACTTTTATAGTACATTGTTACAAAAAAAAAATATCATATTTCAAATAAATGCTGATCTTTTGAAGTTTCTATTCATCAAAAAAATCCTGAAAAAAATGGGCAACACTTTATTTTAGTGTCATTGTTACACACGTTACATGTAGTTACTATAATAACTATAAATTATGCATAATTACATGCAACTACCCATAAACTAAACCTAACCCTAACCCTATAGTAAGTACATGTAGTTACTTAATATTACTCAGTACTTAAATGTATAATTACAGTGTAACAAAAACACCTTAAAATAAAGTGTAACCGGGTCAATGACGTGACGGGTCATTTTTTTTGTCCAAAGACCTTAATAATTATAAAAAAAAAGATATGACATCCAAAGTATGTAAGGTAGTACAACTAGATCTGTTTTATTAAATACAAAAGGTTTTAATTATATTTTGTTATAAAAGTAACAAAATATTTTATATTTTGTATAAAAGTATTTTAAAGATTTTGAAGTGTCAAAAGGTCATTCGGTTTAACCGTCCAAAGGCCAATACAGTAAATTCATTTGTGATTAAAATATCTAAATATGTAATAAATGTATATATTTTTTATTCTGGCATGATTTTATAACATCATAACATCAAAGTCGTTGCTTTGTTATGAAAAAAAATGTCCGGAAAATTAATTTCATTGATGTCATTTGGAGTAACCAATATAAAGGGACCATTTTGGATCAAGTCATGTGGTCAGTATCATGTGACAGGATGTGACATCATTCAGACACCTGCTTGTAGTACATATAAAATGTTAGGTTGTCCTTTTGATATCAGCCTGTTAGCATTGTTTGAAAATATCGTCATTCGGTTTAACCAAAAGTGTCATTTGGTAAAACCGAATGTTGGTTAAAGTGAATGACTTTTTTGGTGACACATTTTGTCCATATTGTAAAAAAATGACAAAACCAGTATTAATTGATTATAAAAACCACATAATCTCATTGTTAACACATTGTTAACTTCAAAATTAATTATATCTCCATTATGTTTTTTTTACACTTTTAAAAACCTTATTTGTCAATGACCCTACCAAATGTATTATGATTTCCACAGAAACATTAAGCTGAACATAAAACTTTTTGGTAACACTTTATATTACAGTGTCCTTGTTACACGTTACATGTAGTTACTGTAGTAATAACTATAAATTAAGCATAATTACAGACAACTAACCCTAAACCAACCCTTATTCCTAACCCTAACACTAAAGTAAGTACATGTAGTTAATTATTATTACTCAGTACTTAAGTGTATAATTACACTTTAACATGGACATCTTAAAATAAAGTGTAATCAACATTTTCAACACTGATAATAAGAAATGTTGGTAGCACTTTATTTTACAGTCTTGTTCCCCATGTACGTACTATGTACTAACCCCTAACCTTAACCCATGCAGTTTCCTTATATTACCCAATACTTTCTTAGGTAAGTACACTGTAAGTACACATAAGTACATAAAGTCCAATCCAAATGTTTGAGCAGCAAAGTTTATTTAAATTTTTTTTTTACTATTTTATTCAATATTTGTGAGTACTATTTATTAGTATGCCTTTTAGAGTAATAATTTAATCAGTTGTAGGTTGAGTCTCCAGTGTGCTTCACTGTTTGTGTGTTGTGTTGAGTTGCTGCCTATGTAGAACGCTCCGAATCCGTCACTTACGAGGATCCATTTCAGTTAGGATGCCACCTAAAGGGGCGTTCACACTGCCAGTGATTTGCGGTGACAGAGCAACCTGCAGTCATTCATTTTTAATGAGAGTTCAGGATTTCCAGCGAGATGAGCGACAACGACCGTTGGCGATGCGACAAAGTTAAACAAAGTTGTGTTCAACTTGATGCAAGTGAACTGCGATACTGTTAATACACTGATACAGTTGAGTAGCAACCAAGAGCGCAGACACGCAATGACCTCCAGCGGTTTAATCACTGTCAATGTGACCGCCCCTTCAGAAGGCAACTGCCTATGGAGACTGTAGAAAGCAGGGCAGGTTTGGAACAGAGCTTGAGAGAGAGAGCGATGAAGGTGCAGACCTGACAGGCCGTGATGGAAAGTTGTAGGCTGGCAGGCATTGTGTTGTAAAGGTCATCGTGATCCCAGTCTGAATAGCTCCAAAGTGATTCCTCTTTATGCAAGCGGACTTTAAAAGCATTTTACATTGCCTGACCTGTCTCTCTGCCTGGATCCTGGAGCCTGTATCATAGCACTTCTCTGTAAAATCTCCACTTTTAGGCACTATTTACCAATGGTATTAATATCTTGGGTCATCCGATCACAATGGTCAGCGCTAAATATACAGTACCGTTCAAAAGTTTGGGGTCAGTATGTTATTAATACACTTATTCTGCAAGGATGCATTAACAATACCGTTTTTAACTAAAAATGGAAAAAATGTTATGTATATTAGTTGTTCGTTTACACGACAATGGCGTTTGGGGGCCTGAAAATGCAAGCTTTTGAAAATAGGTTGCAAAGTGCAAGTTTTGAAAACGATACTGTTATCGTCTCTGTGTAAACTACAAAAACACGAGTTTGTGAGAATGGTGACGTATTATGAACATGCGTATTATGTGTTCAGTCTATAGGCGCATAGTGTTTCTTTACAAAGTGACATCGCCATCTACTGGCCTGGCATGAATAATACAGCGTTTTTAGTCATTTTCGCTAATCCATATGTGAACGGGGATCGTTTTTGACAACGTTGTCATCTGTACACAAAAAACACAAAGGAAAGTACATAATTTTTGTAAAAAAAGTACATCATAATTTTTAGTACATCATTGTCATGTAAACGTACTCTAAATTGATCAAAAGTGACAGTAAAAACATTTATAAAGTTTAAATATTATATTAAATGCTGTTCTTTTGGTCTTTCTTCTCATTAAAGAATGGGTTTACACCAAAATTTGAAGCAGCACACTGTTTCTAACATTGATGATAATAAGAAATATTTATAATGATTTCTGAAGGATCATGTGACTGGCTGCTGAAAATTCAACTTTGCCATTGCAGGAATAAATTACTTTAGTAAAATACTTATAAAGTAATTAAAAATACTTTAATTGCTTTAAAAAATAATAAATTATTTTAAAATATATTCAAATTATTTTAAATAGTAATAATATTTCACAATATTACTGTTTTACTGTATATTTGGTCAAATAAATTATGGCAAGCAGAAAAGACTTCTTTTAAAAACATTTTAAAATCTTACCAACCCCAAACTTTTGAACTCAAACCACGTTTGGAAGTAGTCAAACGCATATGACAAGATTTGATAACAAGTACCTCAGCATACAATCACTGTTCCAAAACAAAGGTTTTAAGTTTTACCAGCTACATAAGGCTTCAGAAGACAGCAATTGAAAAATGTGGAATAGCAGCAAGACTTCACAGAATATCTTACATGAACATGCAGTCACAGATCATGACACACGCTGAAGATCAGGTCATTCAGATGCCCGACTAAAATAACAGTTTTAGGCAACAGAGACTGTATAAGAAGAAGTGAATAGGAGAAATCGAAACGCACAATAGGCATCAGACTGAAAAAACAAAGCGAAATTAGTCAGAACCCGATGGCCAAATGGTGAGAATCTGATTTAACCACCCCAGAGTGCTCTATATATTAAACTGAAATCAAGACCACTGGCGCTGGCTTCGAGCGCTCGCACGCAGATACTCGCGCATTAACACGGCAGCTCTGGTGCAGAGAGAGGCCCTTTGTTCTGTCAGTGAGCAGCTCGGTGCACGACGGGAGCAGGAAAGGCCCACGGCAACACTGTCACAGAAGGAGAGCGAGAGATGACGGCAGAGACGTGTGGATGAAAGAAGGACAGTGGAGAAGAAGAGGCCTGGAAAAATGCGGAGTGTCACGGAAAAGATTGTGGCTTAGAGCAGAAACGGAGAGATTGTCAGATGTGCTGTAATACATTACCGGCAAGTGTGAAAAACCGAGTGATGTCATCAATATTGAATCCTGCAAAGACGTAAAACTGTTTTTGATTTGTAGGCCAGCCAAAGCATGTCAGACTGAAAAATTCACAATAAATGGTGCTCGTTGTATATGTGGTGCTGAACAGGACTAGGTTGTGTGGGTAATGATACAAACTGGTTTTTAAATGACTGTCTGGGAAAGTTAGCATCCCTACGGATCCCAACCTCAACCTTCACAGAATGCTTTGATGACTTCACAGCACCTCTCACTGGCACACACCTGATACTGCAGGCCTGGAACACCGCTTGTGTTCAGAATGTGTAGCCCTACTGCACACTGTACAGTATACACTGCGTACTGCATACTGTTTTCTACAAATATGATTTGATGCAAAATAAAATATATAACCAGGGACTGGGGCTGCAAATGATCTAGAGCATCGGCTGCTTGAAATTGTAGCAGTGTTATTCTGCATTGTCCCTGTTAAATAATAATAATAATAAAAATGTTTTAAAATGTAATTATGCTACATTTATGCTAATTATGCTAATTATGCTACACTGTGTTTAATGTCTTAAATTTTGTCATTCCAATCAGATGAGTTAACAAAAAGATGTTAAAAATCGCAGTTATATTGTGTGGTTCATTCATCACATTAGAAACAGAAGGTCAGGAATTCGAATGCATTGCGTTGTGGGATTCAGTACTCCTTGAAATGTCTTCAGGTTTTATACTGAACAGTTACTATCATTCAAATGTTTGGGGGTTTTTTTGTTGTTTGTTTTTGTTTTTTTTGCATTTAATGTCTCCTTGTCTTTTGGCAAGGACACATTAAATAGATCAAAATTGACAGTAAAGACATTAATGTTACAAATAAATATTCTTTTGAACATTCAAAGAAGCCTTAAAAAAAAAAAAAATTATCATCCACTGTACAAAAGAAAAGTCGGTTTAACTTAAAAAAGGAAGTTTTGAGTTCATTGAAATTAAAAATGTGAGTTAATACAATGAAGGTGATTGGTTTAATCAACAGAAACTGTTATCTAAACCACATAAATTATCTAAGTTGATTTTACAAAAGAAAAAATGTTATGATGACAAATCATGAAAATATTTTTTTTATCATTTTTGTTTCCACAAAAATATTAAGCAGCACAACAGTTTTTAACAGTGTTGGGTGTAACTCATTGCTAAGTAATTAATTACTGTAATTACTGTAATTTTCCCTTGAAAAAATAAAGGGATTACTCTTAATTTTTGCAGTAATTTAACTACAGTTACTTATGATGTATTTGCATTAAAACTGTATAGAACAATTCTATATAAAATGAAATTTGACATCTAATGTATGTAAATGTCTGTTTTTATTGTAACCTTCTCCATTTAAATACTTTGATCAGTTCAAGAATAGTTTATGCAATTTTATATTATTTATTTGAAAAGAGCAGTTTCATGTCTATCCTTGTATTGTTCAACTGCTCGAGGTTGATATGGGATTTAGAAAGTAATTAGTAATAATAACAATGCAATACTTATAATGATTATAACTATAACTAATAATTATAACTTACAATGCAATACGTATAATAATAATAATAATGCAATACTTTTTAGAGAGTAATTAGTACAATAAATGAATTACACTGTTGAAGATGTAATTAGTAGCTACTTTTTTAGAGTAACTTACTCAATACTGCTTTTTAACAGTAATAATAAGAAATGTTTCTTGAGCACCAAAAATTAAAATGAAATAAAAAAATTTATATATTAAAATAGGAAATGGTTATTTTAAATTGCAATATTTCATGATATTACAGTTTGTATTTTTGATCAAATAAATGCACCCTTGATGAGCAGAAGAGATTTTTTTTTAAATCTTACCGACCCCAAACTTTTGATCGTTAGTTACTTTGCACAGTATACAATAAAGTAGTATGAGCAGTATGGTAGTATGCTATTCCGAATTTACACTATGTTCAGAAAAGCAGGCTATCATAGGCTGAATCCCAAATAGCACATTTCTATGCACTTTCGGTCTTGTGGACTTGGCTGCCGCGTGCATGTGTCCGTTAAGTCCACGAGACCGTAGGGTGTCCCATTCATTATTTTAGGTTTCAGAAGGGTGCTTGCGAGTGCCCCCTTTGCGGCCGCTATGGGCCCTCAATGTGCACTTCAGCTGAGCCCGTAAGTTTGCGAGCTACGCGGAGGACTTTACCCGGCAGTCAAAGCGGCATTACGTCATGAAAGTGTGGACTCAGAGGAAGACCGTGAGGGTTTAGGATGCCATTTGGGATTCAGCCATACTATTCTGAATATTTCTGCGGTATGCAGTATGTATACTGTGTGCAGAACACAGATGTTCAGTATGCATGGCCTACTGCAATACTGCATTTGCCAGTAAAAAATTCATTTGACTCGATAGTTTGGACTAATCGTTTTAAAACAAAACTGACTAAAACCTTTCTAAATTATTCAGCTGTCATGCAGTATGCAGTAAGCAGTGTGCTAATATTCCACTCCATACGTAGCCATTGAATACTCTCTTTTATCCATAAGACCAAGCTCACTTCACCCTCCTGAAGCTTTCAAACAAGAGCCTCCTGCGGTCCCATCATCTGTCATCGCTAATAAAGCATGTCTACTCACCAGGACGATGTAGTGTAGATCAAAACAACAACACAGTATGAAATAACATATATATTTCATAACTTCATAACATAACTTTCATAAGTTCTGCTATGTAGGCCATCTCTGAAAAGAGTTTCCCCCCCAACTTTCTCACCTCGTTCTCAGGCTCTCGTAAGTGAATGTGCTCTCAGAGGCCTGCCTCTCAAGGACAGAGCACATTAGGCTGATTAAATAAAGACAGAGAGTGATTTATAACGGCTCTGTCCCGCTCTATTCATCAGCGGGCTCTTGACTTAATAAAGTATTGATATTTAGATATACAGGGAGCGGGCAGTGTTTCAGTGGTGACGGGAGGGCGCAGGGGACCGGGCCCTGAGAGGAGCAGCGCTGCAGGGCAGTAAATACATCTCTCTTACCGTAGCTCATCTCCACACGGCACAAACACAGACTGAGGGAGTGAATGCTGGGCAGCACTGATGTGAGGGACGTGGCTGTCCAAGAAAGCAGTGCCATTTTCTTCTGGTGTTGTTTCATAGTACAAATGAGCAAGCTAAAAGTTTTTTTAAATAGACTGTACAAAAAAACATATTACATTTGGAGGAGATATGTACAGTAGAATACAACTAATACTGTTTTTCTTAAGCAAAATTTCGTAAATTAGTTTCATTTATGAATTTACTGCTGTCATCAGGGCTTGACTAACTTTTTTGCTCACCAGCCACTGTGGCTAGTGCTTTTCCGAAGTTACTAGCCACTCAGCAGTTTCACTGGCCACAATTTTGCTGTTGGGAAATTACATTTTATATGATTAAAGTTGACTTTGGCATGCTTAAATTACTTGATTTTGAGTCATTTTACTTGATTTACAAGATTTAAAATCCTTTCAAACTTACAAATGCAGATTGACCACCCAAATCAAGACTACATTGTATATCAGCTGGTATGTACAGTTATTTTTGTTAGGCTATATAAAAAGAACAAAGACGCAAATTACAAATAGTAACATTTTTAAAAATCTTTTTTCAGATACATAGGTTTATTTAACATGAATACATTTATTTAACATCTTTTGTTGTTTGATTAACATTAATGACAGACAGATATTTAATTGGGCTGCTGAATGCATGGACATAATATACTGACACATATTCAGTTTTTTACCCACCTGTTTACGTCCACTTAAGCCATAACCGACTGTATAACCGACGTGAGACACTCCACACGATAGGCATTTTGACATCTGTGTGTGCGTGTATTTGACTATTCAGGCGCAAAGAGAACTGATCGCGCGCGATCGAGAGAGAGAGAGAGAGAGCGCTTCTGTTGTGTGTCATTCAGCACGATTCCGCCGATCCCGCCTCAGTAACTGCAAGTTAATTGATAAAGAATTGTGAATGAATTTTGTGCTATGATGAGCTTGGCTACCTTTCATTTGACTGTAGGCTGAAATTATATTCAACCCACCAAAGTGGCTAGTGGGAGTGGATGTCTTACCCGCCACAGCTGAAATCTACCCACATTTGGCGGGTTGGCGGGTGTTAATGTCAAGCCCTGGCTGTCATATTTAAATTAATAAATTAAGTGGAGAGATGTTTTGGCTAAATTTGGTCACACTTTAGATTGGGATACACATATTCACTAAGGAGTTTTATTGCTATAATCAGAGTAATCAATGAGACATAAAACATTTTAAGTCTATTTTTAAGTCTATAACATTTTTAGTCATTTCCAAAAATCTAACTTCTTATTTTGGTAACACTTTACAATAAGGTCCCATTAACTAAAATAAGCAATACATTTGTTACAGTATTAATTAATCTTTGTAAATGTTAGTTAATGAAAAATACATCTGTTCATGTTAGCGTAGGTCCATTAAATGGTATGAGCAGATACAACTTTTGATTTTAAAGGGGTGGTTGATTATGATTTCACTTTTTTAACTTTAGTTAGTGTGTAATGTTGCTGTTCGAGCATAAACAACATCTGCAAAGTTACGACGCTCAAAGTTCAATGCAAAGAGAGATATTTTCTTTTACAGAAATCACTGTTTAAGGACTACAACAAACTGCTGGTAGGGACTACAATGAGCTTCTTCCCGGGTTAGTGACACCGACAGTGACGATAGTGACGAGGGCCAACATTTTTTCTCCTTCATACCAAGGGCCAGATTACTAATCCACACTCGCACCTTTAACACCGTCTTATTCAATTTACTTTTTATCAAGGGAATCAGTGTATAATTAATGCATCTTGTTTTTAAAGATTTTATTAACTATAAAACATGTGCAGTTATGCTGATACAAATGGGAAACTTTGTTGTCAGTTGACAAGCAATATTACCCCAACAAGCAAATGTAAACATCTCACTTGCAGTATCTGTAAAATTGCAACAAACCAATGTAGTTCTCCTATTTTTGATTACAAGCCTACAGAACATTTTCAACTCAACCTCAGAGAGCAGTTAAAACGAGCTTATTCAAAAAAAAAAAAAAAAAAATCAAAAATTACCATAATCCACATTCACATATTACCAAGAATATTTTTTAAAAAAAAATTTTTTTTTTAAATTATTTTAAAAATAATTAAATGCATACGTTTCTGTGATTCATTTGGCAAAAAGGTTTTGTTGACTATGCATTTTACTTGTGAAATCTAAGACAAGTGCAACTCTGGCGTCGTGTATCTTTTTTATACTTCTCGTTAGCCACTTTTCCACCATCGGGTCAAACCGTTATCTTTGCTTTCCCTTTAATTACAGATTTTGTTTCCAAAAAAAACCCCAAACATATGGGTGACCCCTTGAACTTGGTAAAAAGATAATCCGTTAACCATCCTGACTGAAAACACGATTTTTCATTTATTTTTGCTACTTTTAAGTAAACTTTCACATTAGCGTGCACATCCTACGCTGTAATTAATACGGGGATAGGCTGGAAATAGCGACCTCTCCTGGTTTGATTTAGTATCATCATAATCTGAACGCATAACTTGCTTTTCAAATGTTTTAAAATTGATCATCCGAGTGGTCCAGCGGGCCGCATTTAAAGACATGGCGGGCCGCCAGTTGCCCATCCCTGTAGTAGAGTGTTTTTACCATGCTGTCATTTTACGTTGGACTGCTTCACAAACGAGGGTCAATTCAACGCTGGATTTGCACAAAAGATTAACATGACGGCACATGCTAGTCGATGAGTTCAGAAACGTCCAGTTTCATTCTAAAAGTTGTAACTTCTTCCTGAGTCTCTCCATCAGTGTTGACTCCGGTTTGAACAATGTAAGGCTGAACACCGTTACTGACAATCCTCATTTTGGAGAGCTTTATCCTCAGCTTTGTTGTTGTTGAGCAACCGAAGCGTGAGCTGTTAAAGCTCCGCCCTCTTCTGGAAAGGGGGCCGGGAGCAGCAGCTCATTTGCATTTAAAGGGACACACACAAAAACGGTGTGTTTTTGCCCACAATCAAATAGGGGCAAATTTGACAAGCTGTAATAAATGATCTGTGGGGTATTTTGAGCTGAAACTTCACAGACACATTCTGGATACACCAGAGACTTATATTACATCTTGTGAAAAGGGGCATTATAGGTCCCCTTTAATAATGAAATTAACAAATTCTTCTTTTATTTGTGTTAACTAATGTAGTTAATGTAACGTGCTGACGTGTTCAACGGTGTGAGGGCGAGACAATGAAACAATGTTGTATCAAGCAACAACAATCCAATTAATTCTTGATGGACAAAATCAAGTCCCACCCTTCTTGTTTAAGAAGCCGTTTCACTTATATATATATATATATATATATAGGGAAAAAAAGACAATCTCAAATTTTTTCATGTCAGCATTTAAAAAAAAAAAAAAAAAAAAAAAGGTGGCCAGATCAGATTCAGAACAATGATTAAACAAACCATAGATCTGAGTAGATCGCGTCCATCAACATCCCCAAAGCTTCACAGTCGTTACCTCTTTGTGAGTTTGACATTTCATTCAGTAACGTTAGGCAGTTTTGATTTATATGCTGTTGAATGTTTGATTATTGCATTATTTTACATGTGCATAAGCAATCTTTTATTGCTTGTTTCTGCTTCTTCGCTTGTGTTTTGATCCAAAGATTCTGTACTATTTAAGAAGATGCGTAACAGCACCCCCTACCGTACAACAGTGAAAACATGGATTGCTGGAAAATTCCATCAGTGGCGGGGAAAGAGTTAAAGTTGGTCAATTTTAGTCAAGTTCACACTTGTGAACAATGTAGTTAATCTTCACTATTTGTAATTAGTTCGGCCTGAAACATAAGCTATGCATTGTTTGTAAATGCTAACGCTTCTATCTATGCAAGCTTGATTTCACATTTACATTCCAAAAATATGTCTGAATGCATTTCATAATGTAACAACAAGTAAGCACTCTTAGTGCTTATATCAGGAAATAATGGAGGTCATTGTCCTCTATGATTAGTTTTCTCTTTCAGTTGTCTATTGTCATGGCAAAGCAGATTAGTTTAAACTTCGTTTATAGCTAGCTACCTGAACACATCTGTTTTAACGGCACATACTTTTGAAGGAAACTCTATCACCCCCTGGAGTATTGAGGTTTATTACCACCGCAGCAGAGGAAGAACACATATTAAATATGTACAACAGGAACCCGTGCTTGAAATGCGCTGGCCAAGCATGAGATAAACTTATGTGTGAGACTTTGTACCACAGATTTTGTTAGATTTCCAGCTGCAGTGTGAACAGTAGCAGTAACAAACAGTATGCATATGTTTTGACCTCTCTGCGTTTCTTTATACCGACAGGCTGAAGGGGAGGACAGTCTGAAGAAGATGCAACTGATGGAACTGGCCATTCTTAACGGCACCTACAGAGATGCCAATATCAAATCACGTAAGCCGTCACTTCCTCTGCAAGCAAACAGAAGCAGTATTGTTTGAGGCCTTTGCAAGCGCAGCTCTCAATAATCCAAGTAACCCTGATTCCCTGATAAATGCTCTGACAAATGTCTCAGTATTGTGATCCAGAATTAGCGCATACATCCAAATAGCAGCTAATGAACTGAAAGAATAGAGAACACGCACTGCTATCTGTGAAAACAATGTTTCCTTAATTTACTGGATGTTGTGACATCCTCCTCCTCGCTTTGCTGCTTCGGTAAATAGTACTGAAGCGCTGTAGAACTGCAGGAGTGCGATATTGTTACTAAGGCGTATGTTCGAATGCTCTGCCTTGTTTACTAATGAATAGCTAAACGGCTATAGCATCGCTGTCATGCTCTGTGTCCAGTGTTTGCCTGTGCATGGTACTAACTGTTTTTGTCTTTTTTGTCCCGACCCCACCCGCCTTCATCCACCCCCGCCCTCGCATTTTTCTGCTCACCGCAGCTGCCCTTGCATTCTCTCTTGCAGCGAGCGCCCAGGCACCACGGATCATCACCGGCCCAGCACCTGTCCTGCCGCCCACAGCCTTGCGCACGCCCACGCCCGCCGGGCCCACCATCATGCCCCTCATCCGCCAGATCCAGACCGTCATGCCCAACGGCTCGACCCACCCGGCAGCCGCCACCCTAGTGCAGCCCGGTCCGGAATCAGGCCTGATTTACGCGACGCCCTACGAGTACCCCTACACGCTGGCACCCGCCACCTCCATTCTGGAGTATCCCATCGACTCCAGCGGCGTGTTAGGTAAGCATAGCTACACTTGCCAATGTCTGACCACAACCAGACTCCTTCAGCATGGACCGTGGACTCCCATGCTTACTATGGCCGTATGCTAGGGATGGGCGGTATGACGATATATTCCACAGTAAATATATTTGCTTTACCTTATTTTCATGTACCATAGAGAAAAATGGGGTAAACATGTGAAAATACCAAACTTAAAACTTAAGTTGCACAATTTGAGGCAAGTTTGGTTGCTTACAGTTGGCAAGCAACATCTCAACTTAGGAAAAAACTTCTTTGACTTCTTGGGTCTGAACTATCCATTTTATAATAATGGGTTTCATTCACAGGAGAACTTATCACGAAAAATGTCTGCCTCCGTACACACATTCATTTGTTCTTAATCTTGTTCTAATGTAAGAGAATTTTGAGTATTTTAAATGAGCGGCCATGTGCACGAGGTCACTCCCGTCAAACATATGCCGCTCTTGCCAGATCCTTAAGCCCAAGTATACTTCGTTTTTTACGTGTATGCAAGCGTACGCGACCAGTCGAATGCACAGCCTTGCAAAGTATACTTCATTTGAATCGTACGCATACACAGGTGTTTTGAGTTTTGAGCAGTCTCTCGCCACGAGTTACAACCCATGTAAATATATTTGTATTCTTTCATGCTAGAGTTGTACAAATGAAGGTACTTTCTAACCTCTTCACACAATCTCTCGTCTACTGTATGGAGGCCTCCATTGTCGCTGTAGCTTGCATGTGTTCTGGTCTGTTCTGTTTATGCAGGTTTTCTTAGACTACCTTGTGAATCGATGCCTCCAGGGCACGATTTCCACCTTCTGGATAAACTAATTACTGCAAAAAAAAAATTTAACCGGCAGTGTGCATACAGTATGCACATACTCTTCTGATAACGAAATTTGCGTCACGGGCACTGTACGCTGACCCTCACGTACGCGTAAAAAGTGAAGTATACTTTGGGCTTTAGAGCGATGCCAAGTGTCATTCTCAAAACCAATAAACACCTTTTATACAGACCCAGATTATAGACCTGTATATATGCGTAAATCTGCATTATTCAGAGAAACCTCGCAGCTGAAGCTATAAGGCAAGCTTTTCTTACTCTTTCACTCTATTATGGTTAAATATATTTAAGATGAAATTAAATTGTATTATTTATCAATTTCATTATGTAAGTTTGTATAAAAAATAATTATAATATAATATAATCATTACAATGAAATATAACTACTTAACACAATTATAAGGCCGCACAGGGAAAGTGCTATTTGCGTACGTGTGGTTTCAGTTGTTCCTACATTTTTTCATAGATTTAGAATAATTTTTACAGTAATTTTTAAAAACATTCTTTTCAGGAATTCTAATTCTTTCTATTTTTTTTTTTTTTTGTCTTTAGAACAAAGAACAATCTTAAGAAAAAAAGAGAACATTCTAAAGAGTTTTTTTGGGGGGGGATTCAAACTATTCATAACTTTTATTCTTAAGTTAGAAAATACACTAAAAATGTGGTGTTAAATTTTCTATTCCCTTTTTCACTCAGAAATTGCTAGTAAGTTTCACAATTAAATACAAAGATTTGGCAAGTAGCACATTGAGGTAAACATGACATTTTGAAGTAGAAAGACTGAAATAGTAATTTCTTGTAAAACATACTCCAGTAATGAAATCATTTTTTACAGTGTAAGAAGAAAGTAGCAGTTAAAAAGAATTTTATTCTTAATAATGTTTCGTGAATTCGGCCCCTGATCTGTTCATGAAGTTCCATACAAAAAAGAAAATATCAACATGAGGATGTATATTATATTATATATTGCATTATCATGATATACCATGTCTCGTACTGTGATGTAAGATTTGGTCATACCGCCCAACCCTACCCTATGACTTCCTCTTAAATAGCCCCAACACAAACTCACCCAAACCTGCCCTCCTACACCAGCGAAAGCCTCTGGTTTCCTCCATGAAGGCCACCAGCACCAGCAGCCTCTGCTGTCACAGAAGGAAGTAATAGGCAATCATATAAAAACAACAATACATCAAGTCTTTTCCACTTAATCCATTTAGCGTCATAAAAAGTCCTCCCTCATCACAAAAAAAGAGAAAGAAATCCTTTTAAGAAATGTTTGCATAAATGATTTGGCTTTTAAGTGCTCTACGGGCTTTATATGAATAATGAGAGCGCTCTCTCTGAAAAGCCCTGTCCTCTCCACTCCACACAAGCTGTATGGCTTCATTAAAGCACTTGAGAAAAGCCGATTATGAATATCATGTTACCAACAGCATTCTGCCAGTTTAACACTGGCTTCTCCCAAAGGCACGGTGTTAAGTTGAGCAGCGACAAATAGCCCATCCCAATGCCAAGAGCAGCGTGTCCAATTAGAGCAGATGAAGTAGGGTTTAGCTACTGTCCAATAAGCAAGTTTCATGTCTCATGCAGGACGGTTCAGAGCACGGTCCTTATAGGACAGTAAGAGCGTTGCACTGTCTGTGGGTGGATGTTTCTAGGGTGGAGGGAAGGACGGGCGTTCACATATACAGTGATTTTCCAGGAACTAGTCGGCCAAAAGTCAGTCATTTTAATGAGAATTTGGTGATTTCTAGTAACCAGTGTGGGCGTGTCCAGTGATGTGGCAGTGCAAATGAGCAGTGATGCAGTGCGACAAGAGAGAGACATAAACGTTACCTATTTACAACTTTATTATTTCTATTATTTTTTTCACATTTTAAAATAGTAAGTCATCAAAACTATGAAATAACACAAGTGGAGGTTTGGGAATTATGTAGCATTGATATACTATTAGAGTTTTAAAAACACTTTAGTTTAGGGTCCAATTCTCACTATTGAGTATTTTCTTATTAGCATGTACATTACTGTTGTTTATTAGTACTTTTAAAGCACATAATAATGTCTTATTCTGTGTGACCATATTCTACATCCCATAATCCTGTATACTAAACTTAACAACAACCTTACTAACTATTAATAAAGGCCTTCTGAAGCGAGGCAATGAGTTTTTGTAAGAAAAATATCCATATTTATATACTTTTATAGACTATAATCACTGGCTTCCGTATGCAAGTCTAGTTCTGGCGGAAGAGTGAACTTTGACCCGAGGCATGACGTATTGATGAGTGCAGAGGATAGAGCAAAACAAAACACCAGTCATGAATTAGAAGTCTAAAATGCAAATTTTTAAAGAGAAATGTTGGAGGAGCTTGAGTTTGTTTTCCAGCTCTATTTGTTTGAACCGCGAGAGGCGTCTACTCTCACCTAAACTTACACTACGCCTACATCCTACGTCATGCGCTGGAACTCGACTCTCGTGAACTCGCGGACGGATGTTACCGGAAGCTAGTGATTATAGACTATAAAGTTATAAATATAGATATTTTTCTTACAAAAACCCATCGCTTCGCTTCAGAAGGCCTTTATCAACCCACTGGAGCTGTTTGGAGTACGTTTATGATGGATGGATGCGCTCTTTTGGGGTTCAAAATCTAAGGTACCATTCACTACCATTATAAAGCTTGGAAGAGACAGATTATTTTTTAATATAACTCCGATTGTGTTTGACTGTAAGAAGAAGGTCATATATACCTAGGGTGGCTTGAGGGTGAACTAACCCTTTAATAAGTAGTAATTAGTTTATTGAGGCAAAAGTTGTAGTTTATAGTTAGTTAATAGTGAGAATTGGACCCTAAACTAAAGTGTGAACTAAGTTTTTGGTTAGTATTAGAATTTTGTTTTATTTGATTTAATTTTAATTGATTAATTAAAAAAAAAAAAAAAGGAGATTTTTGACTTTTTTGGTGTTCTCTCCAGCGCACCTACAGGTGTGCGACGGTAATTGTTAATTAATTGATTCATTTTAAAAAGTTAAAGTTTTAGTAATTTAGTTGTTTTGTCATTTTTTTATTAGTAAATATGTCTGTATAGTTTTATTAACGTTTAGTTTTAGTTATTTTAGTTGTTCAATTTAAACTAAAAAATACTAAATTTGATATTTTTTTTCAGTTAATGTTTATTTCGTTTCAAGTAATGAAAATGTTTATGCTTTGATTTTAGTTTTAGATAAATACATAAAAAAAATGTGTTTAAAAATATTTTTTGTTAAACATTTTATATTTTATATTTTATTTTATAAAAACCATCTCAGAAATTATTGGCGTTCTGTGTTTGATTCAGTCATTGATAATCGTTCATCTTTTATCATGCACTGCTGAAATTCATATTTAAAAACTTTCCCCTCCAGAATATTATTAGTGTACAAGTAAACTGATTCCTTGTCAGATTATAAAGCCAACTTTAAAAAAAAAAAAAAAAAACAGCCCACCAGAAGCATTAAGGCGGTACTGCTGAGCTCTGGTGATATAATGGCTGTATGTGTGAACGCCCCATAATAGATGGAAGGATGTTTTGAGGGAAGGTTTTCACCCTGTTTTCTTTCTTGTGTGACCTATACAGCGTCCTCAAAGGCCGAAGAGCTGCCCCTCTACCTGGGCTTTCAGACCTGTCACATTCCCATCACAGTCCAGCGCGGAGAGCCAACCGGTCGGCCTCCCTTTTAAAGTGCCCCCTCTTTCCCCCGCCCCCTCTGACAAGCCCCTCCCTCACACCGCAGACACACACCCTGCCCCACCTCCCTCTTATCGGACTGGCTGGACTCCCCGGCCTCTTTCATTCTGTCTGTCTGTCATGTTTTTTTGTTTTTTTTTTTTGGGTTTTGTACTTTTGTTTTTTATGTGTAATGTGATGTTTTAGTTTTTTGTGTGTACAATGATGAGGGAGACAAAGCACTGAGCCCCAAACTGCTGCACAAGCCTTTCTGGATGACCCCCATCCCTCAGTCTGAGCGGGCCACATCAGGGTGAGGGGCATCAGGAGGGGCAACATGAGGATGGTGAGGGGTCAGTGGGGGTCAGATGAGGGCTGCTTAAATTGTGAGGGGAAAAGGGGCATCTGTTGGAAGCCAGGCTGTTTACTGGGCAGTTTTAAGACAGTTTAATTCACTATGGTGGAGCATTTTGGCTTAAAATATAAAGTGACATTCACAATATAAATCACACATCAAGGACATGTTCAGCTTATAAACCTTTCTACTCTGTTAAGTCTGTTAATAACCACAAAATTGAAAGAAAATATAAGAAATATGTTTGGCGTCAAGGGAAATTGAGATTTTTTTTTTGCATTATAACATTATTTTTGTGACAACCAAGCACATTTTCCTAATGTTTCCTCATCACTGTGAGGCCTGTTTCAAACCACAAGCGTAATACACCATTTCAGCTGTATTTATAAAGTATTTATATGTCATTGTAGAATTTGTTGCACTGCAGTATTACAATAACTTTTGTCTTTTGAGAATCAAAATTATGAGGATTATAAAAAAAAAAATCTAAAGCATGTAATGACAGTATGGGGAAATGTGCTTATTTGTCTTTTGTCACAATGCAAAATATCTTAACTTTTATGCAAAATATAATGTCAGATTTTTCTTTTGATTTTTGGTTGAAATACGATGCAGACATACACTACTGTTCAAACTGGTTTTAAAAAGAAATTACTATTGTAAAATATTAATAATAGTAACTAAATAATATAATAATATTATTAAATAATTGAATACTTTTATGCTGCAAGAATGCATTAAATTGGATCAAAAGTGACAGTAAATAATTTGTAACATAAGATTTATTTTTCAAATAAATGCTGTATTCATCAAAGAATCCTGTGGAAAAAAATATGTATCGCAGTTTCCACACACATACAAAAAAAAAATGTTTTCAACATTGATAATAATCAGAAATGTTTCTTGAGCAGCAAATCATCATATTAGAATGATTTCTGAAGGATCATGTGACACTGAAGACTGCAGTAATGATGCTGAAAATTCAGCTTTGATCACAGGAATAAATTACATTTTAAAATACATTCAAATCGAAAACAGTTGATTTAAGTTGCAATAATATTTCGCAATATTGCTGTTTTTATGGCATATTTGATCAAATAAATGCAGCCTTGGTGACCGTAAGAGTCTTTTTTCAAAACATTAAAAAAAATCTTACTGACCCCAAACTTTTGAACAGTAGTGTATGACTTCGTTTTACTGAGATTGACCCTCACAGCGCCATCGTCTCATGAACTGTCCTAGAACGTGCTCCGTCTGACTGCGCTGTGTGTTGCTTCCCCGAGGACCGTCGGTCCCGCCACTAATTTCCCGTTCCCTTCCTTTATTCTTTAGGTGTGGCTTTCCCCACGAAAGGCTAAATGCGTTTCCCAGGATCCTCACTGAGCCCCTCATCCCATCTGAGTGTTAACATTCACACGCTTTCGTTTCACAGCTGCCTTGTTGGTTTTGAGTGATGTTTGTTCTCAAGCATGAATCTGGCCTAGCAGTCAGTCAGACACATTCCTGTTCGTTTACACTGGCGATTCGCAGAGCCCTCAGAGACTGTACTTGTGATGCCATACATATGCCTCCATACTCACACACGTCTCCCCTGGACTGTGCCGCTGACTGCTATGCTTTGGTGTGGAATGGAAAGAAAAAAAAAAAGAAAAAAATCGATTGTTCTGCTTTACTAATCACTTAATTCATTGCCGTACATTTCTATTCTCCTATTTCTTTTATACTCCAGCAGATGTGCCTAAATGTTGTTCTCTCTGTGCCTTATCTCAGAGAGTGACTTTATCAGTATTATATTTAAAAACACTGTCGCTCCAGCGCAAGATTACGTGACTAGTAAAGCTCCCCGTCGAGAGTAATGTCCATCATACTGTGTCCAAACTGATGATAAATGAAACCATGTTTGAATTTTGTACAAACACATGTTGAGAGATTTACATATGGGGAAAAAAGTATTATTTGTGCCTTAACTTGTATAATTTAAATGATTTGCTTTTGTCAACACACATTTTACGAAACCTGATGGAGACTGTGAGGTTTGACTGATCTGATGTTGATGTGTTTTCTGGTGATGTTATTGCAATCCAAGCAGGTGCGGTGACAACTAAAGTTCGAAGGCACGAAATGCGCGTCCATCCTTACCAAAGGGTAGTGACAGAAAAATGCCATTATGAAAACCTTAAAGCTGAAGTGTGTCATTTTGTTGATGTTAAAATATATGCGGTCACAATTATTAGTAAGCCATTCATAGATTAAATCCCCTGAGAAGTGTAAAGACTGTGACAGAGCCAAAGACTCCTTCAACTCCTTCAAAACATTGATCTTTTCTTTGAACGTCCCGACTAGCCCAACGCAGCAACATTGACTTTACCGATGACATAGTCTTAAGGAGGAGGAGAAACCTGTTTGAAAACAGACATTATTTTATGTAATTCTGATGTTAGCAGTGCAAAAATTACACACTTCCGCTTTAAAGAAAGGAAAAGATGGCCTTTATCTGTTTCACTATGTCTGAATCAACAAGTGTAATAAATAATTTTTATATATATATATATATATATATGATATGGGCACAACCTGTTTAATTTGACCTTTTATTATCTATCAGTTAATTGGTTAAGATCTATTTAAGTACTAATGTAATAATCAAATCTCTGCTGATAGTGAGATTTGATTGACGGTTATCAAAAATTTGATCCAGTGTTGCCAACTATTTTCAATGCAAAGTAGCTAAAGCTTGCTCAAAATGTCGCTAGATGATGTAGTGTGCCAATTGTCAGCACTTTACGTCTCTTTTCTCTTCTAATCCATGCTCACAGACTGGATTTTAATACAAAATATAGCCGAATGTCCAATAAAGCTCTTATCATTGACAAATTTTCTGTCAGACAATGGAAAGAGTATGATATAGTGTTAACCAGCTGAAAACCAGCTCCAAAAAGTCGCAAGATTTGTCGCTAGTTGCTTTTTTGAATCATTAAACTTTTAATTATTAAATTATTAATTATTAAACTTGTACTGTATAGCTCCAAAAGTCTGAGACCCCCAATAAAATACACAATTTATGTATTCAGAGTAACATTTTGAGTTTAATGTTGACAATTTAACATTAATTTAAAGGATTAGTTCACTTCAGAATTCAAATTTCCTGATAATTTACTCACCCCCATGTCATCCAAGACATTTATGTCCCAGGATCCTCACTGAGCCCCTCATCCCATCTGAGTGTTAACATTCACACGCTTTCGTTTCACAGCTGCCTTGTTGGTTTTGAGTGATGTTTGTTCTCAAGCATGAATCTGGCCTAGCAGTCAGTCAGACACATTCCTGTTCGTTTACACTGGCGATTCGCAGAGCCCTCAGAGACTGTACTTGTGATGCCATACATATGCCTCCATACTCACACACGTCTCCCCTGGACTGTGCCGCTGACTGCTATGCTTTGGTGTGGAATGGAAAGAAAAAAAAAAAGAAAAAAATCGATTGTTCTGCTTTACTAATCACTTAATTCATTGCCGTACATTTCTATTCTCCTATTTCTTTTATACTCCAGCAGATGTGCCTAAATGTTGTTCTCTCTGTGCCTTATCTCAGAGAGTGACTTTATCAGTATTATATTTAAAAACACTGTCGCTCCAGCGCAAGATTACGTGACTAGTAAAGCTCCCCGTCGAGAGTAATGTCCATCATACTGTGTCCAAACTGATGATAAATGAAACCATGTTTGAATTTTGTACAAACACATGTTGAGAGATTTACATATGGGGAAAAAAGTATTATTTGTGCCTTAACTTGTATAATTTAAATGATTTGCTTTTGTCAACACACATTTTACGAAACCTGATGGAGACTGTGAGGTTTGACTGATCTGATGTTGATGTGTTTTCTGGTGATGTTATTGCAATCCAAGCAGGTGCGGTGACAACTAAAGTTCGAAGGCACGAAATGCGCGTCCATCCTTACCAAAGGGTAGTGACCGCAGACAGAGGTTAGTTTAGTTCATGTGCTTCCATTCATTACCAGTAGCAATTCACTGTTGGTCCTGATCTGTTGTGAAACATGTGCAGTTTGAGCATGTTAAAAGACATGCCATCCACAGCTTGAATTCAGCACATTATGTGTGTTTTTAATAAGGTGTGTTTGTTCTGAACCCACACACACACACACACATATATACGTGGTCTTTCCTGCGCAGGTGGAGTGGTTGACTTCATTCCATTATTTTGATGACCTTATGATTTCAGCATGATGTTGATGACAAATAATGGATCTTTTCATGTGAACATGGGCTTTATTCACCCCATTACACTCTAGTTCTCTCTAGTTATGCAAACAGTAAATCGGCTCGACTTTTGAAACATTTGGAAGCCATTTGAATAGATGGAGATCTCATCATGAATTTGTCCTTTCCAAATGAGCTAAAGCGATTGTTTATAATTACATGTAATGCGGCTGTACAAACAGAAATTGCAGCGATAGCAATAATGCGTGTTAAAATCCGTGTTCACTATCAATAGGTTATAGGCTTTTCAAAACAAACAGAAAAATGCCATTATGAAAACCTTAAAGCTGAAGTGTGTCATTTTGTTGATGTTAAAATATATGCGGTCACAATTATTAGTAAGCCATTCATAGATTAAATCCCCTGAGAAGTGTAAAGACTGTGACAGAGCCAAAGACTCCTTCAACTCCTTCAAAACATTGATCTTTTCTTTGAACGTCCCGACTAGCCCAACGCAGCAACATTGACTTTACCGATGACATAGTCTTAAGGAGGAGGAGAAACCTGTTTGAAAACAGACATTATTTTATGTAATTCTGATGTTAGCAGTGCAAAAATTACACACTTCCGCTTTAAAGAAAGGAAAAGATGGCCTTTATCTGTTTCACTATGTCTGAATCAACAAGTGTAATAAATAATTTTTATATATATATATATATATATATGATATGGGCACAACCTGTTTAATTTGACCTTTTATTATCTATCAGTTAATTGGTTAAGATCTATTTAAGTACTAATGTAATAATCAAATCTCTGCTGATAGTGAGATTTGATTGACGGTTATCAAAAATTTGATCCAGTGTTGCCAACTATTTTCAATGCAAAGTAGCTAAAGCTTGCTCAAAATGTCGCTAGATGATGTAGTGTGCCAATTGTCAGCACTTTACGTCTCTTTTCTCTTCTAATCCATGCTCACAGACTGGATTTTAATACAAAATATAGCCGAATGTCCAATAAAGCTCTTATCATTGACAAATTTTCTGTCAGACAATGGAAAGAGTATGATATAGTGTTAACCAGCTGAAAACCAGCTCCAAAAAGTCGCAAGATTTGTCGCTAGTTGCTTTTTTGAATCATTAAACTTTTAATTATTAAATTATTAATTATTAAACTTGTACTGTATAGCTCCAAAAGTCTGAGACCCCCAATAAAATACACAATTTATGTATTCAGAGTAACATTTTGAGTTTAATGTTGACAATTTAACATTAATTTAAAGGATTAGTTCACTTCAGAATTCAAATTTCCTGATAATTTACTCACCCCCATGTCATCCAAGACATTTATGTCTTTCTTCAGTCGAAAAGAAATGAAGGTTTTTGAGGAAAACATTCCAGGATTTTTCTCCATATAGTGGACTTCACTGGGGTTCAACGGGTTGAAGGTACAAATTGCAGTTTTAGTGCAGCTTCAAAGGGCTCTACACGATCCCAGACGAGGAATAAGGATCTTATCTAGCGAAACGATCGGCCATTTTCTTTTAAAAAAATTAAAATTTATATACTTTTTAACCACAAATGTTTCGCTAGATAAGACTCTTATTCCTTGTCTGGGATCATGTAGAGTCCTTTGAAGCTGCACTGAAACTGACATTTGGACCTTCAACCCGTTGAACCCCAGTGAAGTCCACTATATGGAGAAAAATCCTGGAATGTTTTCCTCAAAAACCTTCATTTCTTTTCGACTGAAGAAAGAAAGACATGAACATCTTGGATGACATGGGGGTGAGTAAATTATCAGGAAATTATAATGCTGAAGTGAACTAATTCTTTAATACTGTCATAATATTTGGTTTGTGAGAAGTGAGAAAGAAGAGAAGAACATCTCAAGCTTCGGTGCTTCATAATGTTTTTTCATTTTAAATTCTCAAAATCCTAAATCTTTGTTTATAAAATAGTTTTGGTTTTGATTTGGACCCCACCACATGTTTAAAATGATTACATTAATCATAAAAGATTACATTAGTCCATACATTAAGATGGATAATGATTTGACAAAGCTTCCATGATGCAATAATCATCTAAGTGCTATGAAACAATTACAAAATCATGTATTTCCACAAACTGTAAACTCTGATATTTCCCTGTTCACATGCATCTAATTTTGTATAAATTCAGTAGGCGCAGGTTAGACTGTGTGTGTGTGTGTGTGTGTGTGTGTGTGTGTGTGTGTGTGTGTGTGAGTGAGTGTGTGTGGGTGTACATACATGGTTACCAATACAGAAGTTTTGTTTGCTTAAGCTGGCAAAATGATCACAGTTATCCAGCAGATCAGAGACTGAGATTGCTTCCTCTCTTTTAATGTTTTGTTTTTCATATCCTTTTTGTGCTCTACGTGTTTTTATATAATGGAACTACTGCTTTGAAGAAAATCTACTTTTGAGAACCCATTTGCACAGAACTTCCAGATTTCCAATCTGTGCATTTGTACTGGACCACACGAATCACTTTTTGTTTTATTTCAGCTGTTTACTTATTTTATTGTTATTATTATTTCCATCTGTCGATTTTTGCCTCATTTGATAAAGTGTTTCTATGTGGCACAAGCCTTTTATTTTGCACTGAATACATCAGAAACATTCATCTCCTCTGCTCTTTGAGAGCAGACATGTTGAAAAAGTGAAAGCTACATCACACCTCAGACCATGAAACTGAAGTGAGTCTTACGGTTGAGCACTGCCGAGTGGACGGTAATGTCAGCGCCACTCTGCGGATGTGATCGAGTAGAAATGCATTTAAGAAAAAAAAAAAAACTCCACTTGATTCATTTTTTATGTTTTACTGTAAGCTTCTTTTTATTTTTTGTTGTTGAAAAGAAAATAGTATTTACTTGTGGCTTTTAAAATATATATAAAAAATATATATCTAAAAAAAAATATATAAAGCAGGAATGTATATGAATTGTCAAATTTTACTTGTATTTTGGAAGAGATAGTAATGGTATTATAGAGGGCTATTTGTAGGAAAGAAAAATATGCATCATAGCAGCTTTATAGCACCATGTTAGAAAATTTCCTATATTTTTGGATATATGTTAGGGCTTTATATATGAATGACAGGACTTTTTCAATGTTTATATGCAAAAGCATTTTATATTATGTGTCCTGTGATAGTCTGAGGGGTAAAGGCTAAAAGTCCCACAGCTTGAATTTCCATGGCTATTATGCTAGAAAATACCTTGTAGTGTTGCTTTGTACCATTAAGGCCAAGATTTTTATGTTGTTGTAAATAGAACAAAAAAGGCAATAAAAATTTTTATTGAATAAAAAACGGCACCTGCGGTTGTTTTGGCCCTAAATTATTTCTGACTAAATTTCTCAATGCCTCAATTCTTAACAAGAAATCATTAATCTTCCATCTTCATCATAACCGGCGTCTTAATGCTCAAACCTCTTAAGAGCTCTAGTGTTTAATAGCAGTCAGGTGACGCTGTGACCTTCACTGACTGTCCTCAAATCTCTCCTCTCATTTCATTAGCAGCTTCCTCTCTCATGAGCGGTCACACTAGACAGCGCTCCATTCATACGAGTGCAGCCGTGAGCTTATGCTCGAAAGATCTGTTTTTCACTGTGTACTGAAGTTCAGGTTTGAAGTCATACAGCGAAAAGATTTCTGCACAAGAGGACCTAACACTGAATTGATCTCTTGGCTCAATACAAATCATTTGAACTTTGAGCATTTTCAAACTTTACAGCTCCATGATTTGTGTGAAAGTTGAGTACGTAATATATTTTAACATTTTCAATGTATTATTATTTGTTAATATTTTTTAAAACCCCAGAGCAGAGATTATGCACTCCAGATCCAAAGGCAACATTTGAACTGAACTGAATTGAATCTCTCTTGGACAAATCAAAAATGAAATTTCAAGGCTTCAGTTGAAGAGCATGACATCATATCCTGTCATGCATAAAGCCTAGTGTGACCGCTTCAGTCTCTTCATTCACTTGACTGCTACTAACCATTAGGCACATTTGTCACAGTTGAATTCCTTTGTATTTTCCGAGTGTTTTCTCTCTTGATTTCTTCCTTCTTAACATGTGACCTGTCAGGATAGGCTGTTCCTCATGCTGTGTGTAAAATCATGCTTTTAACTCATGATTTTACTATAATACAAAGATGAAGACCAACAGTTCTTCCACGGCTCTCACATTCAGTCAACCCACAGCGAGAGTTCATATTTAGGCTCAAAACTTACTTGAACTAAAAGCTTCCAAATACACAAGCTGCGAACTCTTCCTCTATGGCTACTTTCCCTTTCAAGTCTACTACTGTTACGACAAAACAAAGTTTGAAGACAATCTTACAGAGCAAATTAAAGTAATTTCTTCGTAACTAGCACCACAAACTGTTTGTTTTCAAACAGGTTTCCTGAATACTCCCACTATCTTCAATTGGACCCGCCTTCAAACAGTCAAAAGTCAAGTCAAATTTATTTGTGAAGTGCTTTTCACATTGTTTCAAAGCAGCTTTACAGAAAATCCTGATGTTAATGTCTATAACATCTTAGTATCTTCATGCGTTATAGTTGCATTTAGCAGATTAGAGCTGTGCGATAATATACTTCATACAAGCAATCGAGCAGTTGAGATTTGCTATATAGTATAGATTGCTTTACGTGAGTGTACTGTATGTATGCAGATAAAGTTGGATGTAATATATATTCAACTACATATAGAGCTGTGCAAACCTATAATTAGTGTACTTATAAATTAACAAATTTAATATGGGATAAAAAAAAAGTATTTTAATATAGAATTACATTTAAATATTTTCATATAAAACTATACTTAAAACACTTAAATTCAGCATAACTATCTGAATAATAATTTATGGAAGCTTGTTTCCACCACTAAATAAAAAAAAAAAAAAAAGGTAATTGCGACTTTTTATCTCACAATTCTGACTTTTTTCTTACAGTTATGAGTTTACATTTTACAATTCTTACTTTTTTTCTCAGAATTACGAGATTTAAACTCACAGTTACGAGTTATAAAGTCAGAATCTCAAGATATAAAGTCTGAATTGCGAGTTATAAAGTCCGAATTGCGAGATATAAAGTCAGAATTGTTAGTTATAAAGTCCAAATTGCGAGATATAAAGTCAGAATTGCAAGTTATAAAGTCAGAATTGGGTGATATGAAGTCCAAATTGCATGATATAGGCCGAATTGCATGATATAAAGTCCGAATTGCGAGATATAAAGTCCGAATTGTGAGATACAAAGTCCGAATTGCGAGTTATAAAGTCCGAATCGCGTTATGAAGTCCGAATTGTGAGATACAAAGTCCGAATTGCGAGATATAAAGTCAGAATAGTAAGTTATAAAGTCAGAATTGGGTGATATAAAGTCCATATTGCGGGATATAAAGTCAGAATTGCGTGATATAAAGTCCGAATTGAATTATGTAAAGTCCGAATTGCGAGTTATAAAGTCCGAATCGCGTTATAAAGTCCGAATTGTGAGATACAAAGTCCGAATTGCGAGTTATAAAGTCCGAATTGCGAGATATAAAGTCAGAATAGCAAGTTATAAAGTCAGAATTGGGTGATATAAAGTCCAAATTGCGGGATATAAAGTCCGAATTGCATTATGTAAAGTCCGAATTGCGAGTTATAAAGTCAGAATTGCAAGATAAAAAGTCAGAATTGCGAGATATAAAGTCAGAATTGCGAGATATAAAGTCCAAATTGCGAGTTATAAAGTAATTTTTTTTCTCAGAATTGCAAGTTTATATCTTGCAAGTTTGACTTTATAACATGCAATTGCAAGTTTATATCTCACAATTCTGACCTTATAACTCGCAATTCTGACTTTATATCACACAATTGTGAGATAAAAAGTCACAATTACCTTTATTTTATTTTTTATTTCATGGTGGAAACAAGCTTCCACACACATTTAACCGTTTCATGTCTAGCACCGAGATATAAAAGCTGTGCTGTGGGGCGACTGAATCAAGAGCCTACGTGTGATTGGTTTATAAATGCTTTTCATATTGTCATCCTGCTTTCACTAGCTGAAACTAATCTCCTCTATCTTTTGTTTCCTTCCTCCTTTCCTTGTTTCCCTCCCCCTTTTCTGTTTGTTTGTCTCTCTAACCCACTCAGCCACCACTGGCAACTAACCCCTGACCTTCTGACCTCTTCACCCAATGATGACCTGCCCATTACCTGCCTGCAGATCACATCTCTGCCCTAAATTGAATGAATGAAAGACTAAAAAAAAAAAAAAAAAAAAAAAAAAAAAATGTATGTAAGAGCTGTCACAGGCAGTGGATGTACAGCTTCCACTCGTTGGACACGGATGCGGGCGGACGCTCCTGCCGCAGTAGATCTGCACTCTTTGTAAGCAATAAGCAATAATGATTTGCCCCGCACCCTCTAAATCAAAGCCAGACCTTCAGCGACTCCCAGTTCGCACTGGGGAGGAAACGGACTGCCCTCCACCGACACCCCAACCCCGTCGCTCAAGTGATCCTGCAGTTACAGTAATGAGTCTGAATGTAACGCATGACGGTGTGGATGATGCGTGCACCTCTGTATCGCATCACCACAACCCGGTGAACCACGTCTGAGGAGCGATTTCAGTGAGACAGCTGAAATCATGGAAGAAGAAGACCATTTCCTTTCCGGAACAATCCGACACTTTCAGTGAACAAGCCTCTCTGAGGATGTATAAGCCATGCTTGCCTATCTGCTGTACAAATGTATGAAATTTGTAGATAAATGTTCAAAGAGTGACAAAAGAAAACATGTACAGAAACGACACTTTTATTATCCTCCAGAGAACGTATATTTTTACAACTCAATGTTTTATACTGTCGAATATTGTGAAGAGAAAAAAAACAAAACAAAAAAAACGATACTGAACCCTTTATGAAGTGAAAACAATCCAGTTTTCGTTAATTGGATGTAGACATGGATGACCAAAACAACCCTCTCGTTGTACCGATGGGGCTGATAGGGAAATATCATTCAAGTGCCTTATCATAGTTCTCATGGTTCATGTTCAATATGAATGTCATCATCAGTGGCGAATGATCAGACCAGGGCTGCATTTCCCAAACAGCATTGTGTACACCGGACTTGAGCGGCGAGAAGCGATGTGATAAAAGCCAGTAGAACCCATTATAAACAGTGATGCTGTCTACACTGGATGTGGCACGACACATCAAATCCCTGAAAGTAAACTGATTCCCCCTTCTATTTCTGACTTTGACACAAAGGACAAATGGATTTGTAAGAGCCTCAAACTGTTGCAGACCCATAATGGTCTCTATGATCTACTTACGATGCTTTTGGGAAACACAGCCCAGGTCAGTACGCACAGCTGTCCCTTCCAGAACCACATAACTGACGTATCACCAGCCTACACCTGCCTTCCTGTTTCGGCCGCTCAACGCTCCAACCCAGTATTACACGATACTGTCAAACAGACTCGGGAGTTGAAGTGTATTTGTTGCCTTCAGTCTTGACACATCCTTCAGAATTGTGGGTATTTTGCTCGCAGTACTTGAATGAATTAAGTTGCACTTTATGTTGAAGTTTAGTGCATTGTAATGTCAGTATGGTACAATTATATTCACTGCAAAAAAACTTTATTTTAAGGTGACATAGTTTACACATAACTACATGTACTTAGTATAGTAATAACAGTAAATTATGCATAGTTACAAGTAACTAACACTAAACCAAACCTGGTAGCACTTTATTTTAAAGTCCTGTTGCGCATGGACATACTATGTATTTATTATAGCAATTACAATAACTGGGTAATCACCAAGTACTAACCCTAAACCTATCTCTAAACCTAGCTTTAAAGGATTAGTTCACTTAAGAATTAAAATTTCCTGATAATTTCCTCACCCCCATGTCATCCAAGATGTTCATGTCTTTCTTTCTTCAGTGGAAAAGAAATTAAGGTTTTTGAGGAAAACGTTCCATGATTTTTCTCCATATAGTGGAGGTCAACAGGGACCAACAGGTTGAAGGTCCAAATTGCAGTTTCAGTGCAGCTTCAAAAAGCTCTACACAATCCCAGATGAGTAATAAGGGTCTTATCTAGTGAAACAATTGGTAATTTTCTGAAAAAAATAAACATTTATATACTTTTTAACCACAAATGCTCATCTTGCACTGCTCTGTGATGTGCCACACATTACGTAATCACGTTGGAAAGGTCAGGCGGTATGTAGGTGGAAGTACCGAGCAAGTGTTTACAAAGCGAATGTGTAAAGACTAAGTCAAACGGCCTTTTAAAAAAAAAAAGGTAAAACAACGATGTCGGACGATTTTGAAGTTGGAGGAGAAAATGAGATGGAGTTTTTCGGCCTACCGCGGTACTTCCACCTACGTGACGTGACCTTTCCAACGTGATTATGTAATGCGTGGCGTATCGCAGAGCAGTGCAAGATGAACATTTGTGGTTAAAAAGTAAATAATTTTTTTTTTTTTTTTTTTTTTTTTTTTTTTAAGAAAATGAAGGATCTTTTCACTAGATAAGACCCTTATAACCTCGTCTGGGATCACGTAGAGCTCTTTGAAGCTGCACTGAAACTGCAATTTGGACCTTCAACCCGTTGAACCCCAGTGAAGTCCACTATATGGAGAAAAATCCTGGAATGTTTTCCTCAAAAACCTTAATTTCTTTTTGAATGAAGAAAGAAAGACATAAAAATCTTGGATGACATGGGAGTGAGTAAATTATCAGGAAATTTGAATTTTGAAGTGAACTAATCCTTTCACCCTTGTAGTTATATTATATTACCAGTATTTTCTTGTGTAATTACACTGTAAGTACACGTACTGTAAAATAAAGTGTAACCCCAAACCCTACCCATAACTCTATAGTATGTAGTTAATTAATATTACTCAGTACTTATTTGAGTATGTACAATGTAACTACGTCACCTTAAAATAAAGTGTAACCCAAAGCTTTGTTTTAATCAGTATTTTAGTCTTGTTTTACAGTAAAAAATATCTAAATATCCCTAATAACAAATAAGCAGTATTATTATAGTATCATTTAGATACTATTATAGTTTTTTATTAATATTTGTAATTAATTTTAGGTAAAGTTTTTGTCATTTTTTTGTGTTTTGTCTTTTTTTTTTTTACAATTATGTCTATAAAAATTATAAATGTTGACTTGGCAACTTGCTGAAATTAAATAATATAATATTATATAATTATTTATATATATTTTATATCATTTTTTAACTATAAAAACCCTGCTAGTAAGAAGTAAAATTAAGAGTTTTGAGAAAATATATAATTTATATAGTTTATTTTCCTTGTTTTAAGCATAAATCTCACCAAATAAATAAATAATAGTTTAAAATACACTTTAAATCAAGAGATATTTTTTGCCAGCAGCTTTTAAAATCTTATATATTTTTGCTTCTCAAGTAAATATGCTTAAATATTTTTTTGGAAACAACCCAAATGCTGATTAAAGAATGATATTTTGTGGATTTGAAACAGCATGTAGGTGGTGATGGGATGAAAGCGGAGGGTGAGCTGTGTGTACTGCACCGTGTCATTGTCATCGTCCCCCTCGAAACTCTTTCTTTACTATGCAACACAATGGCCTGTGACGTCTTGAGGGGAGTCTCTGTGACATCAAACATGTCTTCCTGTTGTGTGTGCATTTCCTTCTTTTTCACTTATGATTCTGCTGTGCCATAACAACATTATATCAACGCAGGTACTAATATCAAGGTCTGATGTGTTTGAGGATGAAATGCGAATGATCTATATTAAAAGCAGGGGGGGGGTTTTGGTTAGGGAGAATACAGAAATTTGATTACTTAAAAAAATAATAAAATACTTAATGAAGAAAGATGAGAGGTGAGTTATATAGTAATTGATAAAGCATGATGTCTCACACTCAATAGCAATTAAAAGTATATTATTCGGATTTGTCCTGGTTTTTAAGTTAAACAGTGAAGTGTGTAATTTCTGACACCAAAAGGACTGACAAAAAATAAAGATTTTTTTCCAAGCATGATTCCTAAACCCCCTCCCCACCTGCCATTGGTCAGTCCAACAGGTAGCCCCGCCCCCTGACTCTCACCATTGGTTAAGCCAAATGACGACATATCGACTCATGTTTTCAGAGGTCTTGTTTCTGCACGTGAAACTGGGATTAAAAAAAAAAAAAGTATTTTAACATCAACAAAAGTACACAGTTCGGCTTTAAGAATCAAGTTTGATCATGTGAATGTCTTTTATCATACATGTGGATTTGTGTGTACGACATGCGGTCTTTCAGTCCCAGACGTGCGTGTTCCCTGCCCAAGTATTGCCTATGAGAAGACATGTCTGTTTTAACAGCCATTGTTACAGGTTTATAATGTATTTTTCTATCTTATTTTATATGTATGTAATAAACAACATTAAATGCCTTGTCTCTGTATCCTGAGTAGATGAAAAGAGGTCTTCATGTTGTTTCTGACAGTTTGAATAATTGTGCTTTTCGCTCATTAAAAGCCAATCGCACATCAGGGTGTTTTATCATAAGAAAGTAATATCGCATACCATTAGCCAGCAGCGATTTATCACAGTAGTTATTTGCTGATGTGACTAAACAAGGTCCTTGGTGGAGTTTCTGTGGCTGGAGACTCGGCTGCTATGATCTGTGCCAAGAAAGCACTTTCACAATTGGTGGAGCTCTATTTCATCCTGGCCTTAATAAGTCATGCGCAAGCTGCCTTTGTCATTAGCTTCAAAGCTACATAATGCAGGGGCTATTTAACGCTCTTCCCTAATAGACAATCAATCAGTGAAGTGTACTCAGAAGAGATGCTTCTCTTTGCTCATGACCTTGACCAGGGAAATCAATACAGCATCAATAGCACCTCAACACAATACACTACCACATTATTGGTTTTGGTATTGCCAGATGAGCACTTTTACTGATTAAACATGCTGAAACTGCAACATTTAGCTATGAGAAATTGCATTATGGTAATACTTTTTAGTACATTTAGACCCACCTCTAATTTGTAAATGGATTAACTGCATTCAAAGTCATCATAAAATAGCACTCATTATAGCAAAATATTCGATTGATGCGATTGTCCGATCAGAATCAAGTGTTTCAGAGAGTCGCGTAATTATGAACGATAGTGGAAGAATTGTTTATTGTGATTATTGCTGAAAATAAATATAATTATTCAAGGATTATTGGTGTGTTTTATCATATTTTCTAAAAGGCTGCAGTGTCTGTGACGTTACCATGTTCAGAGCAGGGCTTTTCAAATGAAACCCCTCCAAATGTGATGATCCCTTTGTGAACGACCTCCTTCCTAAACTTTCTAAAGGCCACTATTTATTTATTTTATTATTATCATCATTATTGTTGTTGTATAAAACACATTTAACTGTGTGACAATTAAATTAAATGATTGTTTCTAAAATTAAATAATTGCTAAAAATTAAATAGTTTCTAAAATGAAATAATTGTTATGTTTCCATTGTACTAAGGCATAAAATTAATATAATGAGTTCTAAAATGAGTCTTTAGAAAGCAGAATGAAATAGTAATATGATCAAATTTGGTTAATGTAAAAAAAAAAAAAAAAAAAAAAAAAACTCATTGCTTTAAACATATTTTATGAATATATTGAGTTTGAGTTAACTTTGACATGCCTAAGAATACATTTTGTAAGATTTTAGTACCCCTTGTCAGGGGCGTTTCCTCTGAGGAGGCAAGGGAGGCAGTGCCTCCTCAAAAAACTAATAATCGATATTACTAAAATATAACAACGCAAATATTGCAAAATGTGACATAACAAGTGTTAAAGGCACAATCTGTAAGATTTTTGTAATAAAATATCCAAAAACCATTTGCACAGTGTGATATATGTCATGTAGCTGTGTACTTACATCTAAGGTGTGCAATTATTTTCAGGGAAACGCACGGCTAAAGTAGTTCCAGGCAGGTCTTGACCGCTTTACTCTTCCATATCACTTCGCCAAATGATTTTGGTTATTTCAAAGGTCCTACAACAGCAAAAGAACCAAAACCCTCAATGACACTGAACAAGCAAATAAAACAATAGGATGAAAACAACAAATTATTGTCATGGTTTTTGCCACAAAATTACATTTTATTATGTACGGAAAGCACATTCTCTCTCCAGCTCTCTCTCACTCAAACGCACACACATATAGTACGGACACACACTCGCACAGAAACGTTTTGTCACCGCTGCTCTGATGATTTTATCAGTAAAATAGTTTAACAACTTAAAAGCTGCATGACATTTCTCACCAGCGAGGTAATAACTGTGGGGTTCTTGAAGCAGATAAACTTACGTTTTTGTTATTAGAGACGCAGCTGTCGAACTCTGTTGAGAGACGCACAGACTCAGGTAATTCACACACGCTTAATCTCTCTCTCTAATAACTGCATTAGTCTCCTATCAAGCTCAAGCCTCCGTTAGCTCTAAAATGACATTTTGAGATTAGCGACAGAGGATTGGGATGAGATGCGTAAGATATTAGTCCTACACACAAATAGATATTTGTCTTACTGACAAACCTTGAAATACAACATCTGAACAGTGTCTTGAGGTGTAGTAATAATTGACTCCGGTCAATTATCTAATAATTCAACGGCCCGTCGTCAATTATTCCTTACTTATCCCTCTGGTCCTCTTTGGTCAAAAATGACCAAAAACTTTTACATTTTGAAATTTTAATTATTTTTTTGCTTCATCGGAATGGGGTGAAACTTGGTGACTTTTGTCACATTAGCTATGTGAACACACATGGACATGTTTCGGATATGTTAAAGGGGCGTAAAAAAAAAAAGTCACACTTGGCTCCTTCGTGGTTAAAAATGGACGCCATACGAATCAGCCAATGTGCAAAGGAAAAAAATAGTGTACAGCAATGAAGGGGACACACTCTACAATGTCAACACACACACATTATATATATATATATATATATATATATATATATATATGAACTAGCACGACTATAAGACAGAGCAAGTTTTTGCAAAAGTGTGAAATAAAATCAATAACTCAGCCACAAAGCACTAAAAAAAAATGAACAGCAAGGAAGAGATTACACTCTAAAACATCAAGAGTACAAAACAGACACACCCACTCAAACACACATACACACACACACACACACACACACACACACACACACACAACACAATATTATACACACAAATGAACTGGTGTGGCTGTAACAATATGGTAAAATTGAGCCAAAACTCAAATAAGAGGTTGAAATCAGATCAGACCCAGATTTATTAAGCTGTGATAAAAACATACCTGTTCATTTTTGTCAAATTTTTATTGAATTTTGCTGTTTTGTGTAACAAAATGTCCTCTGTGTTTAGGTTTGACTGTAGTAAAATTAATGCAAAAACTGACACTTCAAATCAACTTTTCGAACAAAAAATAAATCTAAACCTTGACAAAAAGTAGTCTTTGAGAATGTCTAAGTAAATCCAAATCCACAACTCAATAAAAATAAGTATTTATGTCTAAAAACCACTAGAGAATTTATAAGCCACTTTATATAGAACTATATAGAAATTCAGTGGTTACAACATGACCTTACAAAAGTTTTTCTTTTTTACTCCCACCAGGTCACTAATCTACCTTTAAAAAATTGGATTTTAAATGCCTTGTCTCATTACATTTTAAGGCTTCGGTCATTTTTGACCGTGAAGAAGCCACGTGTGACCCCTAAACGAAAAGGGCCAGAGGGTTAAAGCACTTCGCTTCCTAACAATTTCTATTTACCATGATAAGTTCACAGCCTAGTAATAAACAGCTTGTAATGTCTTTATTTGAATCTCTCTTTAACAACTTTTAAAGCAGAACAACAAAAACTTCAACAAAAACACTCCCGTCAGGCAACAACACGCAGGGTTTCCGTTTGATCATAAATTTCTCTCATTGCTCAAAACAAGCAAGTTCATAAACACCCCCACTCTCAGTCCTCTTTCATTCTTCTCATTCACCCTTGTCTTTTCCCTACATTCTCTTCTTCTCCATCTTCTCGGACCAGTCCAGGGCCGTTCAGTGGTATTGCCATCTCTATCACAGGGCTCAAATTGCCTGGGCTTCTGCGGCCCTCTGCTCTGAGCTGATAAGACATGCCAGGGGCCCCGCCGGCTGTTTGGTCATAGAAATCGCATCTTGAGTCGCCGTCGGGTTTTGAGGCATGAAAGTGTTTGTTTGTGCAAGGAGAGAAAGAGACTCTGCTCCCGGATCTCACGATTGGGCCGCGGGGCACCCGCTCTCTCCCTGACTCCAGCTTTTCCCACTCTTTTCTTCGCTCTCATTCCCCCACTCTGGTTTCTCTCTCAGCTTGAAGGCAGAGGGGGTGTCAATTATCCCGTGGTTGGAGGAGAGGATGTTCAGCGTAGACGGCTCTGCATCCCACAGTGCTGGGATGGGAGGATGAGGGGTAAAACGAGCTGCTTCCTCTGGTAATTAAAACAGTGATGGTGCATTGAAGGAAGCCGATGGAGGGGGCGACTTTTCATTGCCACACCGCGGCGTTCAACATAAACCCACAGACTGATAATTAAAGCACTGTTTGCTCTCATTATTAGTTTACAAAACAAGCTGTTTCAAAGTTTAGACCATAAAAAAAGTTGATTCATGAGACATGAATCAAACTTCCCTCAGACTTTACTAGCAATTATTCTTTTTAAAGATGCAGTGTGTACATTTTAGCGGCATCTAGCAGTGAGGTTGCAAACTGCAACCAACGGCAGCTCACCCCTCCCTTTTAAAACAAAATAGAGAAGCTACGGTGGCCGTCTGGCCGACACAAGTCAAAGATGTCATCGTCTGAGACAGCAGAGAGTACGTCAGCCAGTCAAGCAATGAGGTCCCTTCTTAAACAAAGAACGGTCTCTGCTTCTAATAAACCAGACGACTACTACTACTACTACTACTACTTTGTGCATATTCAACATAGTGACGATGCAAGCTGCATCTAAAAACATGGATGATTTAGAACAACAACATAGTGATGAAACGCACTCTGTAGAGTGTTTGTCCGTTTAGGGCTGCTGTAGAAACATGCCGGCACAAAATGACGACTTGACATAGAGTAGGGACCCGTGGTGTATGAGATATTTGTTTTTAAATGTTAAACAATAAATTCAGTTAGAACAATAAGACCCAATCTGACTGTTACCAATCAAAACAAATCATCAAAAAATCCATCTTTGCACTGCAGAAGTGGCACAGAAGCTCCATCTGAAGTGGTATTATTTAGACACATTTACATAAACTGCTTCATGCAGCTCATTGGTAAATTTTTTTAATTTAGAAATATGTAAAAAATTAACCTTTAAAAGCTGGATATTTAAGTAAAAACAGTCAGTATGTAAAGTGTAAATATGAAAATAAATGTAAATATGAAAATAAAGCCGCCAGTAGGTGGCGGTAAATCTTAATGTGCGAGTCATTCATTCAGTCATTCAAAACGCAGATTCATTCAGGAATCACCGTTGCTTGGAGATGCGCAACAGCTCTGGTGTGGCCTTGTTTGAAACTATTTTCACAAAATAGAGCAAAAACAGACAGTATTGAGGTTAAAATGTTAAGTCACTTAATATCAACTTGTTTATTGGACTTCAAACAGATAAGTAAGTACCACATTTGCAATCATGCCAATACTCAGAAAAACAGGAGTCTAGTCGTGTGATATTACTTAACTTACATATTAGGCTTGCTGCGATATAGGCCTACGGTGTTACCGGTGTTCAGCCGCAACACTGGTTTTATCAGTTGCCCACCGTGCCACGGTCACCACCCCAATGTCGTTTAGATTTTTTTATAGTAATAATAATCATTTAGTTCAGTTAGAGAACAGATACAGTTAAAAACGGAACGCGTACGCTCAATTCAGCGAGCCCAACGAGTGTCACAGCACAGATCAGCAAGAGTCAGATTTCACCTCACTTCGCCCATTTCGCCTCACTTTTCTGAATGACGAAAGACGATGGATGAAGATTTGGTTGCAAAGCGAAATGTAAAAGCAAATATTTAAGCGAGTTTGTCATTGTACTGTTTTGTTGTTGTGTTTTTCATTTAGAATAATAATGAACCCACCCACCATTCAAGCAATTGCCGCCTCCGAAATGCCGCTACTTCAAAAGTGAAAGTATACACACGGGCATTCATAACGGGGTGTTTTGCCCCAAGCCCCCGTTAATTTCCAACCTTGCTTATGATAATCCAAATGTAGTATTTCTAGTTAAAAAAAAACTAGAATTCTAGTATTTCTAGCATGAGATGGTCTGCGCACCAGTGCACCTAAATATTTTTTCAGTCGCACGCAGTTATTTTTAGTCGCAAATGCAACTGAAATGGTCGCAGTGTAGAGCCCTGTTATGTGTATTATATTACATTTCTGTTAATAGATCCTCCTAAAATTTACACATTGCACCTTTAAATAACAGCATTTCTACTCTATTTATGGAGTTAGAAATATGACAATGACTAAAGGGTTAGTTCACCCAAATATGAAAATTCTGTCATTAATTACTCACCCTCATGTCGTTCCAAAGTCTTTCGTTCATCTTCGGAACACAAATTAGGATATTTTTGATTAAATCCGATAGCTGTATGACTCCACAATAGACAGCAATTTAACAACCACTTTCAAGGTCCAGAAAGGTGCTAAAGACATCATTAAAACAGTCGACGTGACTACAGTGGTTCAACCTTAATTTTATGAAGCGACAAGAATACTTTTTTGTGCGCAAAAACAAAACTTAAATAACAAATTTATTCAACAATATCTTCTGTCCTGTGTCATTCCGCTACGTTGTTTACTTCCAACCCTCACAGGTTCTACGTCAGAATGCCGACTCGTTATTGGCCGGCTCCTGCGTCAGTATCACACGCATGCGTCGTACTGCTCACATGAACAGTGTTGGCCAATACTGAGCCAGCGTTCAGACGTAGAACCTGGAAGCGCTGGAAGTAAACAATGTAGTGGAATGACACAGGACAGAAGATAAGTGACACATGAGAAGTAATCGCAGAGATCCAGAAAAAGCCGCCACTGTTTGACAAGTCAAACTCCCTTTTCAAGGATACTTTAAAGAAAATGGATATATGGAAAACAATCAGTCATATTCTCAGAATAAATGGTGAGAAGTATTAACGATATATGTCAGGTTAGCAAACAGTGTAAAATAAAATTACCTCAGGTATCCAGCGCTAATTTCGACAACATTGTCTTGCTTCCTTTGAAGCTGCAGTGAAAAAGAATAGGCGTTGTTTTTATTCCACTATATTGACTTCGTCAGCTAAATTCACTGTTAAGGTGATGATACATGTGGCAACCTTTTGAGCAATGTTGCTGGGCAATGTTGCCGTCAACGGGCAACCTGATGAGACACAGGGCAACTAATTAGGGCAACGACAGTTGGCAGCAACCAATCAGAGAGGAGCAAATCTATTGCCAACCCAATAAATACTTTATTATAAACACTTGTTGGGCACTTTATTTCAACTTTTCAAATATTTTCTTCATTTTAATTAAAAATAAATGCTTTTCCGATCTGATTTGTGATAGGAAAAGGGAGAAGAGCGAGTTCAGCAAAAGGCGGATTTGAACCCGCGTTGTTCGCATCAAAAGATACATTCATGTGCCATACGCCCTACAGCCTACACCACTACAGACGATAAACAGACCCCGTCTGTTTAGTATTTAACTGAAAACATTCAATGGCTTAATTACAGCTTACACGCATTACATTGGACAGTTGTTGGTATTTTAAGCATTATTCCTTGACGCATGACAACTTACTAGCGTAAAAAGATATAAGTTCACACTCCTTTTCTCCGCTCCACTGCCACTGAGAGGCCGCCATCTTGTTTGAATTTTTTCTGAAATCTCCGAACCGTTCACGTGATCAGCTGCTAACATTCTGATTGGAGGATCTCAAAAAATTGCCCACGACCGATCTAACGTATCCAGATATAAATTTGTTGCTCATTCTCAGTGGGAAAGTGCCCAAGCAACATTGCTCGGCAACATTGCCGAGCAACTTTGCTGAAAAAGTTGCCCCGTGTATCATCACCATTAGATTAAATCGATTACACTAGCTATTCACTCGAAACATAGCATTCAAGGACATCTGCTGGTTAAAGCTGTGTAAATGCAACAAGAACAGCAAAAACATGTTGTAAACACCAAGCGCATGAGCTTAGAATAAACACACCGTTATCGTTCATTGGTGTGGACGCAAATATAGTTATCTTTATAGTTATCGTTCTTGGTGTGAACGGGCCTTAAGAATTCAGAACAAAAGTGCGTTGTTTGAAAATACATATGTAGAAAATTATGCCATGAAAAAATCTATTTTGTTAAATATCAAATGTCCAGGATTCAAGTTTAAAAAATTCAAATTCAAAACTATATAAAATGGCACTTAATATTAAATTCTGTTAAATGATACTTGTCTATAATTCAAATGTACACTATTCAAATTCAAATCATATTGTCATATTTCTAGCTCCATAGATATTAACCAAAGGTTACTTAAAATATTACACAGGGTGCATAAGGGCACAAGTCTACTCTCATAACCAATGCTTAAAAGTCAACTCCACAAAATACTGAAATTAGAAACTTAATTTGAATTGGAGTGAGAGAGAGAGGAAGAAAGAGAAGGTCCCTTTGCTGACTGCATTAGCATGTGAGGGTGGTATCACATTCCTACTGAATCGGCAAACTCATTCCCTACACTTAGGAGCCAGGACGCCTCCCTAATGTGGAGTGTAACACAACGCAATGAGCCTGGGAGAAGGTGGAGGCTAATGAGAGGGTAATTGTGCTAGTGAGAGCTGAAAGAGCGTTGGGATAGGCCAGAGGAGGGAAAGCCGAGCCGTCCTGGGTGAGAGAAAGAGCCCTGAGGGGGTGTTTAACAGGAGCAGGAAGGATCGTCTTAGCTGAGCAGAGCACCGCTGACCTTCATGTCCAAGCAGGGCGCTCCGGCTCAGCTTTCTGGTGACAGGGAGGCGTGCTTCACTGCAGAACAGGACATGCGGTCAGGCCGCGCTGAATCCAGTCGCTCCAAATGGTTGCTCACAAGAAGGGTAGCGAATGTGCACTACAGTTGGGATGCAGAGGTACAGCAGCCATGAAAAGTATGTGTTAATGCCATTGCATTATATAACAAATTATCAACACTATGGCATTCATATTAAAGAAAGACAAGCACACTTTACAAGCAGAAAAGATCTTAATGATAACAGATGTCAAACGTTACTGAATTATGTTCATATAGTTAATGTGATTCTCTACACCTCTGCTAGGACACCTGTGTGAATCCACTAAAAATCACCAAAACACCAGCTGCCGCTATTATGCTTTAAAGGTTCCTAATTTTCTTTTGGAGGTCTCCTACAATAGGTTTACATGCATCCAAGGTCAAAAACACTTTAATTTTTTCATAATATACAGCATTACCTCTTCTCTCACAATGTCTGAAATGGTTCAGTCAAGGATTCAATCTCTCTAAACCCCTCCTTTCCACTAGCCTCCTCTGCTCTGATTGGTCAGATGGCCCAGTCTGTTGTGATTGGTCTACTGCTTTCAGCACTTGTCAGTAACCAAATGCCTATTACCATATCTGAATTTCAGTGCCAGAAGCTTCCTCAGCAATTGATACACAGTGATGCCAATGATGGCGTTGGTTTTACCGTATCAATTCCAGCGCGAATCCTCATCCTTTTAATCCTCTATAGTACGGTGTTGCCTCCAGGCAACATGGTCTATTTTAGTTTGTTTCTGCAGCAAAGTGGATTGCTTTCACAGCGCAGAAAACAGCATCTTCTCAACATGACATCACGAACCAAAGGCCTCAGTTACAACTACAGTGTTTGAGGTTCAAAGTAGACGTTGTTTGCGGGCAGCAAATGAAGACCATAGGCTGGCATTATGCAAATTTGTTACAGACCTACGTGGGTTCATGCAGGAAGTAAGATTAAAATTACAGACGACTCATTTCAAGCAATTCAGAATCGCTTCTTTCTTTTGGGAGACAATAACTAAATATAACAACAATAATAACATTATCCTGCATTTTGATCTTTGAAACTTTGCAGACCTTTTACATTCACAAACAGCTATTATATATGCATTACATTAAAGATAATATCTGAAAAAGCAATAGGGGCACTATAAAAGTTATTGAAAAATACTAACCTTTTAAAGTTAGACTATGTCTGATTTTAAAAATGATGGGTGACAATGAGTGAACTTTTTGAAACTTGAGCTGAATGATAACACTATTCCTGTAGAGCTGCTTTACAGCTGAATTGAACTTAATTCAAAACTGATTAACTTTACACAATTATTGAACTGAATTAAAACAACACTGAACTAAATTTTGCTGAATAATGGCAGTGGAGCTGAAATTGAATTAGTTTCATAATTGATAAATTAAACGACATTAACACTTATTCCCTGTTTATTACTGTAAATCTGATTTGAAACAATCTGTATTGTATAAAGCACAACATAAATAAATTAGTGCTGTTAACGCATGCGAATAATTTTAAATAAAGCAATAAACTTAGCATCCGTTTTTTTCTGTTATCCTTTGGTTAGCTTTACAATATATGACCATGCTCTTATTCGTGAAAATGCTTTTAAACCATTCAAGCACGCCAAAAGAGAAAAAGAGAAAGCCTGTCTGTAAATGTCCTGTCTTTTGTTACAGTCTATGGTCCTGTCACACACACGACGCACAGAAAGACGCGCGCCAGTATTGAGTTCTCTTTCAAGCTTCAACGAACAATAAACACTCAAAATAATGCCAAAAATGCCCGTTTTATCGAGCATCCTCATAAGAGCAGTCTTAAATGAGTTAAATAAAGTCTTAACTGACCGTAAAGAGTTGTGAGAAAATGAGACGCTAGTGAAATCCACATCATGTTTGGCAGCGGCAGCTCTTAAAGTGACAGCAGCCTAATTACTATTGGGTGATGCAGTGCGGACTGTTTGATAACTTTATTCAATTTCTGTATATTCCCTATCTATTAGACAGGTAGGAAGGCCACAGGTAAATATGACATTTATTATGGGTTTATGTGAGGATTGTTTTAAGTTCTCTTAAATTAAAAGTTGTATATTTTTTGAAGCCTAAAAAAGTTTAAAAAAAAAAAAAAATGATAGCTTTCAATTAGACTGTAATGCTGAATGGCTATAATTCATGTTTAAAATTAGGGAAATCATAGAGACATCAGTAGCTGTATCCGCTTGTTAAGTCGTGACGTAAGGAACGCCGTTTCTGGGTCCAAGCCTCGACTCGTTTCACTTGAGAATGGCATCTCCACGGCCGTTTATGAGCGCTATTTATTCATATTAAACATTTAACATTTTAAAGTTAAACATTTAAAATACTTACAGTCTTCACAACAGTCTCCGTGCTCACAGCGTCACAGACATTAATATTTTAATGATTTATAAAAGATGAATCACTGTCTGGCCATCTGGGATTTTGGTATGGAGATAAAGGTTATGATTATAATTTTTTGGAAGTATTACACCACATCGTGTGTGTATATTAGCACCATTTGTTGTTTTCTTGTGGTATGAGACAAAGCGTTTGGACCCGGAAGCGCTGCCGCGTGACGTCAGACTTAACAACTGAATTAGTATCAGTGATACTGGCCTTCATTCATAAAAAGATGCCGTTAAAGTATTTAAAATATACTCTCTTTATGTTTCTACATTAATTTGGAGATTAACTGTGAAATGATTAGCCTACATTATAAAATATATTAAAAACATATTAAGTGTTTTTAATCATGATTAATCACAGAAAAACGTGATTAATCTAGTTAATTTTGACTTGACCCGACTTGACAATGCAATGCCTAAGACTGTGAAAATGACCAGAATACTGCAGTTAAAATAAAATAATGCACACGTTTTAACAGAATATAATTCATGTGCTTTATCAAGTGCTTTTTCTGATTAACTTTTTATTGATTTTAAAACACATCAATTTTATTATATGCAACATACATGTAACAGTAACACACATGCATATTTATGCATATGATACAAGAAGACAACACAACACAAACTACTGTACATACAGTTGTATTTATTAAATTCTGGGTTCAATATGAGTTCAAACTGCATTGACATCATTTGTGACATAATGTCTCTCACTTTTTTTATTAAATATAAAAATCAAGGTTACACTCTAAAAAATGTTGGGTTAAAAACAACCCAAGTTGGGTTGTTTTAACCCAGTGGTTGGGTTAAATGTTTGCCCAATGTGCTGGGCAGTTTTAACTCAACTATTGTTTAAAAATTACTGCATTGCTTACTTAAAATGAACCCAAAGTATGTTGAAAATTAACATTTATTAATATGTTTAATAAATGAACATTTATTAATAAGTTTAATGAATATTAATATTATTAATAAATGTTCACCTTTTGATTATTATTGTTGCCTCTAGTAATTATGTGTCTGATTTTTAATTTCCAACCTATTTTGGGTTCATTTTAAGACAGACATACTGTATAATAATTTTTAAACGATAGTTGGGTTAAATAAAACTACCCAGCAGGTTTGGCAAACATTTAACCCAACCACTGGGCTAAAACAACCCAATCGCTGGGTTTTCCATTTTCAACCCAACTTGGTTGTTTTTAACCCAGCATTTTTTAGTGTGTACGGTGAAGCACTCACAATGGAAGTGAATGGGGCCAATTTTTGGAGTATTTAAAAGCAGAAATGTGAAGCTTATAATTTTATACTATTCTGGAATTGTAACAACCACATTTTACAATCAAATCAATTCCCAGTAGATAAAATCAAGTCCCATCCTACATTTTTCTCTTATTTAATAACCTTCACTTGTAAAAATGTCCAATTACAGAAACAAAATGTTTTGCAAACTGTTAAGGCCAGTATATGCCATCAGCTTTTGGTTATATTTTACAAGAAAAAAAAGTATCAGCAGTGTTTTTCCTCTGACCTCACAGGCGCCTCACATTGTTTTCACCTGATGTTTCTATAATGAGTATTTTGTAAATAGTCAACACTATAATGAGCAGTGTTATCATGAAACAGCGTGGTGGTGGTACTGCAAAGTTTCGCACGTTCCGCCGCAGTATTTGTTGGCACTTCTCGTTTCAGTTAGTCGGCCCGAGGCGAGGTTTGTGCATTATAAACATCACCAAATGAACAGCAGCTCCGCTCTATTGTAAGAGTGGAGTAATTAGCTTCTGCTTATCTGCTTATTCTGCCCTTTGGCACTAGTTGAATTTCACCCCCATTAAACCGCAGCCTTATCAGCAGCTGACATAGTGTAATGCCCATTTCTGACGAGTTTTGAAACACACATCGGTGTAATGTTTCTGCACTCTCCCCAATCGACAAGACCTCATGATGCAGAGAGGCCAGAGGGACGGATTAGAGAAGAAAAATCAAATAAATAAATACATTAAAATCAACCACAACAAATAAAAGAAGCTTCTTTTTTGCTTTTTGAAATCAAAGGCTGCTGAAAAGGAGCTTTTGCTTTCTGTAAAGCCTCGGGAAGACGAATCCATACACGACCGGTGTTGAATAGCACGCCGTAGATTTCATTCTAGATGTGATAATAATTCTCCATTTGCCCGAAGTCAATGTCAAACAATAATGAGAGACGTTTAAGTGGATGTCACACTCGCTTTTGGTTCTCAGGAGATAACATAGAGGTTTTCTGATTCGCAAGTAATTGCGATGAAATCAGGGATCGTGTGAAAGGAATTTCGAGTCGGAATGCGTCCTCATTCAGTTCCGATTTATGCAAATGGCTCCCACTACAAATCACTTCCACTGTATGCTGCAGAGACACCGCTCAAACACTTCACCGCTAAATCACTCAGTGGGTGTACTGCAGCAGGGACCTGAAAATGAAGACATTTATTCCCTCGCTCTTTTCCCGGGAAAGAATGTTTCCGAGTCTGTGTTTATTTCATATGCTAATTCTCCCTGTGAGAACACAGTGAATGAGTTGGGTCCTAAATGCTTATTTTCACCATTTAGCATCCAACAAAAAAGCCCCATGGTGACACGGAAAGTTAGCCTGAAGTGACCCAGGCAGGTAGCCAAACAAGCCGGAGAAGAGTCTTTACAAAGCATCGTGAGAACTTCTCCGAGCTCACAATAGTTTTTACCCCCTCAAAGACTTAAGCATGTTTCCGCTCATTGGAGATGAGTTTGTTCCAAAGAAAGAGATTTTTTTGTGAAACTGATTTACTCTGCTAATGAGTGAATCTCACGAAAACATGGCAGGGTCACAATTCCAAAAGAAAGAAACAACAATGTATTTTGCAAAAAAAAAAAAATTTTTTTTGCATTATGACATTACTTACATGACAATAAAGCACCGCCCCCAGCTGACCCTTCGCCAAGCTCCGCCCCTTTGTAGGCCTATACATTCCTTTTAGCTTCAGATTTTCTTTCTTTTTATTTAATGTCAATACATTTATACTCTGAGCACTACCTATAACATTAGTAGCCTAATAAAAAAAAGAAATTGTGGTAACACTTTAGTATAGGGAACACATAAACTATTAACTTCAACTTGTCCCTCAATAAACTCCTAATTTACAGCGTATTAATAGTTAGTAAGGTAGTTGTTAAGTTTAGGTATTGGGTAGGATTAAGAATGTAGAATATGGTCATGCAGAATAAGGCATTAATATGTGCTTAATAAGTACTAATAAACAGCCAATATTCTAGCAATATGCATGCTAATAAGCAACTAGTTAAAAGACCCTAAAATAAAGTGTTACCGAAATTGTTAAATTATGCAGTTGCATGATTAAAAACTCAACAGTACTTGAACTGTGCTGCTGTTACTGTTACTAACGGCTTTACATGAATCAATATGAAAATGATTTAACATTATCAATATTCATTTATATTCATTTACATTTGCTTGGAGCAAATGTAGATTTTTCTTGATGTTATCTTCAAAAATATCTACTGAGATTTCACATTTCGAAGCAAAAGAACATAAGTTTGTCACAAAAATTATTTTCATAATTTGCTTATTTGACTAAACTTATATTCTAAAAAATGCTGGGTTAAAAACAACCCAAGTTGGGTTGAAAATGGACAAACCCAGCAATTGGGTTGTTTTAACCTAGCAATTGGATTATTTTAACCCAGCGATTGAGTTGTTTTGACCCAGCAAATGGGTTGTTTAACCCAGCGCTTGGGTTGTTTTAACCCAGTGAATAGGTTGTTTTAACCCAGCAATTGGGTTGTTTTAACCCAACATTTGAGTTGTTTTAACCCAGCGAATGGGTTGTTTTAACCCAGCAATTGGGTTGTTTTAACCCAGCGAATGGGTTGTTTTAACCCAGCAATTGAGTTGTTTTAACCCAGCGAATGGGTTGTTTTAACCCAGCAACTGAGTTGTTTTAACCCAGCAAATTGGTTGTTTTAACCCAGCAATTGAGTTGTTTTAACCCAGCGAATGGGTTGTTTTAACCCAGTAATTGAGTTGTTTTAACCCAGAGAATGGGTTGTTTTAACCCAGCTATTGGTTGTTTTAACCCAGTGATTGGGTTGTTTTAACCCAGTGATTGGGTTGTTTTAACCCAGCGGTTGGATTAAATGTTTGCCAAACCTGCTGGGTAGTTTTATTTAACCCAACTATTGTTTAAAAATTACTATATTGCTCGTTTAAAATGAACCCAAAGTGTGTTGAAAATAAAGATGTATTAATATGTTTAATATATCAACATTTATTAATTAGTTTAATCAATAATAATTAAACAATAAACATTTATTAAATTGCTTATTAATAAATGTTCACCTTTTGATTATGATTGTTGCCTCTAGTAATTATGTGTCTGATTTTTAATTTCCAACCTATTTCGGGTTCATTTTAATCCAGCCATATAGTAATTTTTAAACAATAGTTGGGTTAAATAAAACTACCCAGCAGGCTGGTCAAACATTTAACCCAACTGCGGGGTTAAAACAACACAATCGCTGGGTTTGTCCATTTTCAACCCAACTTGAGTTGTTTTTAACCCAGCATTTTTGAGAGTGTATTGACTTGTGTTAGCACACACCAGATCTTCTGCACCAATCAGGGGGCCTAAGTAAACTAATACTTTTCTTCCAAAAGTGTTTAGTTTGACTTTTTCAAAAGGCATATCTGTTTATACTAATCAATATTTACATGCATTTGAAAACTACTTTCTTTCTTTTTGTCATTCCAAATGTCTGGCATTTTAAAGACTTACCACAAGGACTGCTGCTGCTGCTGACTCCATATGATTTATCACTTGTGTTTGAATTTTTCCTCATTTCTAAGTCACCTTGAAAGGCGTGTGCTAAATAAATGAATCTAAATGTATTAAAAACATTCTGTACTTCTACTGCTTGTCAAATGCAGCTTTCTTGTCATTTTTCACATTGCAGAGTGATGGTGAAAACTAAATCTGATATTTAAAAGATGTAATCTCCTTCTCCTCTGAGCATTTGGGGTTGTTTTTCATGTTTTCTGTTATTCCTTGACGCTTCAGGGGTGAAGAAGAATCATGTCACCAGTATATGCGCTTCTGAAGATTCATTTTAACAACAAATATAATGTATGAGGGGGAAAAACTAAATTAAGATATTTATCTGACAAAATTATTTGGCAAAAAAAGCAAACTGCAGCTACAAATATTCTTTTACTATACAAAAAAAAAAAAAAAAGATGAATAGAACAACAAAAAGCTCACAAAAAAAAAAAAAAAAAACATGCATTGAATATAACAATCAGTTATTAACATTTGTTGTTTCTCTCTAGTGTTCATAATTTCTTTGTATGACAGCCCGGCCAAAAATTATGTCCTCACAATTTGCCATGTTTCATTGCGTTATGACAAAGAAAACAACTGACTCCAAGCACAAACACGTAATATGCTCACAAAATCCTTCTTGATAATGAAACGATCAGTCTAGTTTAAGTTTTTAGGTGTGTTCGACTCTTGCGATACTTTGATGTCATACACTAACACACCTTTTGTTTTCCTGGGCTGTGTCCGAAATCACCCCCTATGCCCTTAAATAGGGCACTCTTTGAGGGGACAGCCATTTGTAGTGGTGTCCGAAACCATAGTGGACGCTATCGAGTGCACTCATTCAATCCCATAATGCAGCAAAATAACAATTGTACAAGGTTGCGATTCCGATATCGCATATTCCCTACTATATAGTAGGCGAAAAACAGTATGTGAGTATTTCTGAATTCAGAGTACTCATAAAAGAGTCGGCAAAAAGTATCCGGATGACCAACTACTTCCGGCGAGATTCTGAAGTGTGCATATGATGAACACTTTACTATCCCATGAGGCCACGGGAGAGGATTTGTGAATGGCAGTGAAGCGACACAACTGATGTTGGTAGGTCACATGATAATGACAACACGGCGAATATCCAGATTACATTCATACTATATAAACTTTTTTATGTACTTTTTAGTGGCCATGAATTACTTATTCGAAATAAGTACATACTCAAGAGAGTATGTGATTTCGGACGCAGCCCTTGTCTGTCACAAAGCCACAGTTGCTAATGTATGATTGGTCGGTCACTTTTTAAGGCAGGGATTTCCAAATTATTTTAGTTTTGTTTCATTTAATGTTATTTTCTTTTCTTTTGATTTTGAATCGAAATACCCTACAGATTTCACTAGGACCCATACTGAAATAAATAAAGAAATTACTCATGAATGGCTTCTTCTCTACTCTTTATCATTTTGACTTCATTCAGCACATGGATTATAAAGTTCAGTCAATGCAGTCTTGGGATTCTGGATTCAGGACACTGAGATCACAAAACTCAATTGAACGTTTAGACTCTTTGTCTGGGTGAGCGGCTGGACCATGAAGAATTGCAGACTTGTTTCTGAGGTGTTGTAATTCTTGCGTCTCTCTCTCTCTCTCTCTCTCTCTGTGCTGTCACTCCCTCTCATACTGACCGATTTCAAAGAGGAACACCCCCTCCCCTCCCATTCGCTGTTCTGTTTCCACGTTTCCACAGCAACCGAGCTTCGCTCTGTTTTCGGCCCCTTTTTTGTTTTGCACAGGGAGGCATCTCATAATAGGGGTCTAAAGGGAACAGGAAGGGAACACTAGCGGAGAAGGGGGGGACTGCGGGCCGAAGCTGTGAAAAAGCAACAAAAACAGTAAGAAATGCATTGATAATGACATCACCAGCATTTCCCACAGTGGCCAGTGTCTTAATGGGAGCTGGAGCTTCCATTCATCGGCCCGGGGTTGGCTTTCCAAGAGCCTGGGGAGGCCAGCGCTCCCTTCATCTCAATGGGCTTTTTGTTGAGGAACAGAGGAGCTGTTCTAGGCTTGTAGAAAAGCTCAGCTAATTCACTTTAGGGTTACCAGGAAGCCTGAGCCCGCAAGGTTGGCAACAATGGCAAACTTGATTGCCTCACTTCGACGGCCCAAGAACTCCCAGCTGGAGCACCAGAATTCAAATGGGAACTTGTTGTCTCTGTTCTGTATGTTTCTTTCTCTCGCAGCCCCGCCTCTGTGTCCACACACATTTATTCCTTCATCTCTTCATCTGACGGGATCCCATGGCCGCCTGACCGACCCTGACATATTTCAGGGAGGGACAGTAAGAGTCTTTTTCATTGTGCACAGCAGATCTGTGCCTGATGTTAGAGCGCCCCCAGTAGGTGTTGGAGTGCAAGGTCAGAGAAGAAGTCATTTTTACACCTGAATGAATGGGAAATCAGTCACATTTTTAAAATGAAGTTATTTAATGTTCATTAAAAATAATTAGCGAGGTACGGTAGCTCAGTGGGTAGCGCTGTCGCCTCACAGCAAGAAGGACTTTGGTTTGAGTCCCTGCTGAGCCTGGAGGCCTTTCTGTGTGGAGTGTGCTTAAAAATAATGTGTTACTGCCGTACAGGGTTGCCATATGGCAACATTCACATTTTCTCAATTTATGGCAAAATTATATTAGACAAAATTCATCCGATCAAAGAAGCATAAATCATCATATGTATAAAAAAGATGTCTTACAATTTAGGCTATATTAACATAATATTAATTAAAATGCTAAAAAAAAACTAAAAATAGAGATGTACAACATTAAACTGACAACATTTTTTGTATTTATTTTTATTACAACAAAAGTATCAGAGCTAAATATCAGCTTAGATAAGAGGGCTTTCAAATATTGTCCTGGACAATTTTTGTCTTTTTATGGAATACTGCATTACTTACTATAAATGATTTTTGATTTTTTTTTTTTTTTTTCCCATTCGTGTGCCCTCATGATCTTTAATCAAAATAACTTCCCCTCCCTCATGATGTGTTTACTGGTGTGAGGGCGGGGCAACCTGTCACTCACATGAGATCCACCAATAGCAAACCACAACCATCCAATCAATTCCTGATGGACAAAATCAAGTCCCGCCCTACATTTCATGCCGACTTTAATATTAACTTCTTTCAAAGTAAAGAAACATCCGATCAAAGAAGCATAAAACATTAGTTTATAAGAAACTGAGATTATAAGACTGAAATATATAGGATTTTTCCAAATGTTTGCAATGAAACATTTACAAATTCTTGTTTTGGGAAATTTCTACTTATTGAGCATAAATATTTTTGATGACTTTTACTTTTTACTTCTACATTTTCAAATTTATTTTTACTCAGATACAAAAAAATCTGTCATAGCGATATAAAGTTTGTGAATGAATCTTTTGATGAATCTTTTGAATGAATCTGTCAAACCTAAATGATTCATTTAGTGAATCACAGATCACTCGGGTCTTAGAGCTCCTGATGTCATGAGTATTCAGAACACTTGTCAATGTGGCATAACTGGAATTGGTTATAAATACACAGCGTCTGTTCATGAGTGCTGGTGGTTTCATGTGCACACCCTCTGGTTTTAGGGGCCATATATTTAGTTTAGATTAGTACTGCGTGGTTTAGCGTTGGGGACCCCCCAGAGGACCCTGTGAAGGTGGACAGCAGATGGCACCCTAGATCGTAACCAACATTTTTTATTACTCTATTCCCAAAAATAGACTTCACATTATACATGTTACATACAACAAAGTACCAAAAAAGTACCATAATATTACCATGGTGTTTTGGACATGAACCAGAGTACCATGTAAATATCAAGGAAGTACATGAATTGCAGTATCAAGCTATATGTACTATATTACCATCTGATACCATCATACACTAAAAAATGCTGGGTTAAAAACAACCCAAGTGGGATTGAAAATGGACAAACCCAGCAATTGGGTTGTTTTAACCTAGCAGTTGGGTTAAATGAACCCAAAATATATTGGAAATTAAAATGAACCCAAAATAGGCTGGAAATTAAAAATCAGACACGATTACTAGAGGAAACAATAATAAACAAAAGGTGAACATTTATTAATAAGCAATTTAATAAATGTTTATTTAATTATTATTTATTCAACTTATTAATAAATGTTCATTTATTAAACATATTATTTCTAGGGGTGTTGAACAAAATCTCCCTTCATTAGGCTATATAGTTGAAACTTATATTCAGTGTTGGGTAAGTTACTCAAAAGTAATTAATGACTAGCTACTTTCTGTATTAATTACTATATCTGCATTACTATTTTCTAAATCTCATATAAACTTCAACCAGTTGAACAATACAAGGAGACATGAAACTGCTCTTTTAATTCTTTCAAATAAATATTATAAAATTGCATGAACTGACCAAAGTATTTAAAGGGAGAAAGGTTACATTAAAAACATGATGTATTGATGTTAAATCCAGTATTGTTTATAGAATTGTTCTATACAGTATTTAATGCAATTACATCAGAAGTAACTGTAATTACTTTTTTAATCCCTTACTTTTTCAAGTGAAAAGTAATTAAATTACAGAAATTAATTAGTAAATCATTACACTACACAACACTGATTATATCTATATTAAAACGCTATATATTTCTTTGTTTTTGTGCATTTGTGTGAAATCAGAGTTTCTTTACCATAAAGAAATGATCATTAATGTGGTCATAATCTTTTTTTTTTTTTTTTTTTCAGTTTATGATCCTGATCCTATTACTACCAGTTTTTAATGATATTAAACTTCTACTTCGTCATGTAAACAATGTATTTTACATTAATTAAAGACAATTATAAAATTTCAACATTTATAATGAATAAAGACATATCAGTATTGCCGAATTAGCAGTTTATGACTGTATGAAGAGAGACAGACACACATTAGGCATCGCTGTCAGATATTAATTCATTGGTAAATGGTCATTTAGTTACACATTTAGACATTCAACTATAAGTAACTTTGCAAGTACATGTCAACTTACACCGATCAGGTATAACATTATGAGCACTGACAGGTGAATAACACTGATTCTCTCTTCATCACGGCACCTGTTAGTGGGTGGGATATATTAGGCAGCAAGTGAACATTTTGTCCTCAAAGTTGATGTGTTAGAAGCAGGAAAAATGGGCAAGCGTAAGGATTTGAGCGAGTTTGACAAGGGCCAAATTGTGATGGCTAGACGACTGGGTCAGAGCATCTCCAAAACTGCAGCTCTTGTGGGGTGTTCCCGGTCTGCAGTGGTCAGTATCTATCAAAAGTGGTCCAAGGAAGGAACAGTGGTGAACCGGAGACAGGGTCATGGAAGGCCAAGGCTCACTGATGCACGTGGGGAGCGAAGGCTGGCCCGTGTGGTCCGATCCAACAGATGAGCTACTGTAGCTCAAATTGCTCAAGAAGTTAATGCTGGTTCTGATAGAAAGGTGTCAGAATACACAGTGCATCGCAGTTTGTTGCGTATGGGGCTGCATAGACACAGACCAGTCAGGGTGCCCATGCTGACCCCTGTCCACCGCCGAAAGCGCCAACAGTGGGAACGTGATCATCAGAACTGGACCACGGAGCAATGGAGGAAGGTGGTCTGGTCTGATGAATCACGTTTTCTTTTACATCACGTGGATGGTCGGGTGCGTGTGCGTCGCTTACCTGAGGAACACACGGCACCAGGATGCACTATGTGAAGAAGGCAAGCCGGCGAAGGCAGTGTGATGCTTTGGGCAATGTTCTGCTGGGAAACCTTGGGTCCTGCCATCCATGTGGATGTTACTTTGACACGTACCACCTACCTAAGCATTGTTGCAGACCATGTACACCCTTTCATGGAAACGGTATTCCCTGGAGGCTGTGGCCTCTTTCAGCAGGATAATTTGCCCTGCCACAAAACAAAAATGGTTCAGGAATGGTTTGAGGAGCACAACAACGAGTTTGAGGTGTTGACTTGGCCTCCAAATCCCAAGATCTCAATCCAATCGAGCATCTGTGGGATGTGCTGAACAAATAAGTCCGATCCATGGAGGCTCCACCTCACAACTTACAGGACTTAAAGGATCTGCTGCTAACATCTTGGTGTCAGATACCACAGCACACCTTCAGGGGTCTAGTGGAGTCCATGCCTCGATGGGTCAGGGCTGTTTTGGCAGCAAAAGGGTTGACCAACACAATATTAGGAAGATGGTTATAATGTTATGCCTGATCGGTATATTCTACTATTACTAACCCTAACAGTCTACTAATACTCTAATGCAGGGGTGTCCAAACTTGGGCCTGGAGAGCCACTGTCCTGCAGAGTTTAGCTCCAGCTTGCCTCAACACACCTGCTTGTATGTTTCTAGCCTATAGTAAGACCTTGATTAGCTGGTTCAGGTGTGTTTAATTAGGGTTGGAGCTCAACTCTGCAGGACAGTTGCCCTCCAAGGAGCAGGATTTGACACCCCTGCTCTAATGAGAGTTGACATGAAATTGCAAAGTTACTAAAGTGGATCATTGAAATGAAGTGTAACCCACTTCTATAGCTATCACACTGATTTTAAAATGACATTTTGACCAGCCCTGAAATGGGTCATAACATTGATGTATCTGTCAACATTAAAAAAAATATATAGGTTTAGTCATTAAAATTCGTTTTGTATCTGTGTGGTTTTATGTTGTCTTGTAGAAACACACTGTCATACAATATTTGCTTAAGTGTTCAATTTTGTGCTTGTTACCTTTCCTCAAGTCTTGTGCTGACATCTTTTGGCCGATGACAGAACTACAGGCAACAACTAGTAGGTGGCATTTTCACCGAGGACTTGTTTTAACCAGTACATGCTGGGGCCAGTTGCATAAACATAGCCAGTATTGTTAAGGCTGTGTCTTAAGAACTAGTCTGACCAACTAACAGTTAGCCAAGAGGTAATCAGTCTTACTTTTCAGTATCAAATTAGACCAATCTACATTTTGATGTAACTGACATAAGAACAGTCTTGAAGAAAAGAATAAATTGATGTCTAACTTGTAAGGCTAGCCTTAGCAGTTTATGCAGCCGAGCTGGTTTCAGTTATTGAGACAATTAGATGGGCACATGAGGCAATAAAGTGTAGTATGCAATAAGTCAAACTAGTAAACTGATTATTCAAACCTATATGTGGACCTAATCACTGAACCACACCGGTACTGCCAAGATTCAACAGACAGATACAGTGATTCATGAACCAATTATTTATTACAAAAAAAATGCAAGACTGAACTCTTAAACTGTAATCTAATGGCAAACACAATACAAAAACATACATCTTTATATAAGATGTAGGTCTGCTGCATCGAGAGATGAAATAGCTACAGCAACTGAAAACAAAGAAAATGACAAACATAAATCAAACCATGTGGAGTGTGGACAGGAGAGCGGATAAACCTTATATTATTGGAAAGAATTAAAAACAATGACTAGAACCAAGGAAATATATTAAAACAACCAACAACTACAGAGAGTACCAAGAGCGTTTTCTTTTTCGATAACATCATTCTGGGTGTAACAGTGTCATCTGTGCTTCATACGTGCATCTCAACTCTTCTCAAAGTCTCATTTTTCAAACACCATAAATGGGTTAGTAATTGCTATTCAATTTCAACGGTGAGCGAAAGTCCAGACGCGTTTGAACATGGAACAGGAGACTGATTGAACACCTTTGATGAGCTGAACCGCACGTCTTCTGTGGCGCGTCGAAGAGCTTTGGTCTTACACAAAGTAGCTGAGGGCACTTGATCAATTTTTCAAAAATGCATGGAAGATATTTCCGTGCCTCGATCATTTGAGGTTTTGACCGGGAGATCCAAAGTCGCATTCCAATTTCCTAAATATGTAGTGCTTCTGTCTATAAATACAATAGTGCAATGCTTGTTAAAATATGAAATCCCTTGGCTATTCCATAACTTATGAAGATACAGAAAAATAAATCAGATAGAACTTCTTTTTGCAACTGCAACTTTTTACACATATACAGCAGAATTAAGTAAAAAGCACACATTTTGTGAGTATATTCTTTTCTCATATTTATCAAGTGCACGCACACAAGTTTAAATGAACAATATTTTAAGTGCATCTGTACATGTCCAACAAGCATCAAACACCCTCCATGGACACAATGGATTTCATATTTTGACAAATTAACATCAAAGAGGAAATAAGTACCAAAGACAACATGTTGAGGAAACTAGTCAAACCAATCAAATCACCCCAAACAACTTGTTAGTTTGGAGAACATCTCCATTTGCACTCATCCAGCAGTTTTTAATGAAACAGTATACACTTTTTTTTTAATATATATATAATATCCCATAAAACCAAACAGCAAAACCTGCTCTTGTGTGTCCATACTTCAAGTGCGAAAAGCCTTCAATTAGTTGGTCTAAGAAATTAGGTCGCATAAATATAATTACAGGGGACATCATTGATTCAAACCACACACTTAATGGAACAACGTTCAAGTAAATTGCATATAAAATTTACTTCTTGCATACAAAATTCGCCCCTCACTCCCCTCTACTCCAACCCACACCTCAATAAGTACTTTATTTTGGGTTCACAGGATTAGTGCAAGCACGAAAAATAAATAACACCTGCACTGCCAATGCCATCTGCTTTTCTCCGTTGTTTTTCTTGTGGACAAAATGAGAATTACACAATTTGGCTTGCAAAGAATTACCTTCCCAGTAAACCGAATGAACAAAACAAAAGGGAATGTCAACCAAAGCAAAACAAAAAGAAAAACTTTTCTTTTATTAACAAAGATTGCTACTATATCCCCTATAATGTGGCTGAAAAGGGCTATAATAATTACAAGACTATTAGAAAGAAGCCACACAGCCAAATTACGATGTCGTAAAATAAGAATGAGGGGTAAACAAAAACAAACAAACAAAAACAAAGAACAGCAAAAACCAACCTGATCTCACGGCAATTTGTACGTATTTTACGAGGTGGCTAATTCGTAGATCACTCGTCCGAACTCGTAAAATATGTATGATTTAGCAAAAAACATATGAATTTGTACGAGTGAGGTAAAAAAAACAAACAGCAAAAACCAAGTTGATCTCATGGCAAATCGTACGTATTTTTTTACGAGGTTGCTACTTTGTACACCCACACTCTTACGAATTCATACGATTTTTGCAAAATCTTACATATTTTATGAGGTGGCTAATTTGTAGGACCTCACTCGTATGAATTTGTAAGTTTTTTGCTAAATCGTACGTATTATACCAGGTGGCAAATTCGTATGACCTCACTCGTACATTTTTTGCTAAATTGTACGTATTTTACGAGTTGTCAAATTCATATGAATTTGTACGAATTACCTACTCCTAACCCTGTCTCTAAACCTACCCGTCACTGGGGTTTAGACAAATCGTATAAATTCGTACGAGTGAGGTTGTACGAATTTATACGTTTTTTGCTAAATCGTATGTGTTTTACGAGGTGGTTAATTCATATGAATTTGTACGATTTAGCAAAAAAACGTAGGCTACCTCACTCGTACCTCAATGGGGTTTAGACAAATCGTATGAATTTCGTACGAATGAGTGAGGTCGTACGAATTTGATTGTTTTTTGTTGAATTGCCAAATTTGTATGAATTCGTACTAATAACCTACCCCTAACCCCGCCCCTAAACCTACCCGTCCTGGGGTTTAGACAAATTGTATGAATTCGTACGAGTGAGGTCGTACGAATTTGCCACCTCGTAAAATACGTACGAATTGGTCGTGAGATAACGTAGGCAAAAACACAACAACACTTTTCCCCATCACAGTTCAAGAACATCCGTGTCGACTGTGCCAGGACAGTTCCAGAACCTCGGTCCTTCTCACTCGGACTCGTATTCCAGCGGGGCCACCTCATCGATGACCAGTTCCTCTTCGCACTTAATGTCTTCCAGTTTCGGTGACAGCCTCATTGCCGCGTGGACCTTCTTATGGCGCGAGAAGCTGGAGGAGTGAACGAAAGTCTTCCCGCACTGTGGGCACTCGTAGAGCTTGCCCGAAGCGTGCGTTTGCTGGTGCTGCTTGAGGTTGGAGAGCCGTATGAAGGTCTTCTTGCAGATGTTGCAGGTGTAGCACTTGTCGCTGGCGTGCGTGTGCTCGTGCCGAGACAGGCTGGTGGTGTGGCTGAAGCGCTTCTCGCACATGCGGCAGGGGTACGGCCGCTCCTCGTTCGGCAAGCACAGCCTCTTCTTGCCCCCTTTGTTGTGCTTGTTCTTCTTGCACAGGGTGTAGTAGTTGGGCTTGTCGCGGGAGCACAGCTTCAGGCGGATCTTTAGGTCCGAGGACTTGTCGAGCGTGTCTTTGCCATGCGTGTATGAGTTGAGCAGCTGTCGCACGTGAGCCACCTGGTGCTTGGAGAGGCCGGCGGAGTGGCTGAAGACCCTGTCGCACTGCGCGCACTGGTACTGCTTCTCACGCTCGCCTGAGGGGACCGGCGTTCTTTTATTCGTGCTGTGGAAACTGTGCTGGGTCATGATGGGCGCTGGGGTTGGAGCCGGGTACAGCGGCCTAGCGTTTTTATCCAAGCCTTTTTTGTGGATTAACCGATGCCGCGACAGACTAGAGCTGTGATTGAAGGTTTTGCCGCAGGTGTTGCACGTGTGCAGTCTCTTGGTTTTGTGGCATTTCTTGTGTATCGCCAGAAGCCGCTTGCCGTTGCACCTCACCCCGCACAGATTGCACTGCAGAGACTTTTTGTTGTCGCCTAACTTGCTGAAACCTTTCGAGGAAGGGAGGGACGATCTATCCGAGTGCACGTGCAGATGGCGAGCAAGACTGGAGGAATGGCTGTAGATCTTGCCGCAGAAGTGGCACTTATAGGTTCTAGTATGAGAGACCTCCTTCTCCCAGGAAATATCAGAAACATCCTCCTCTTCGCACAGCTGGCTATTCCCCGGTTCTGTGTTGTCGTCGGAGTCCGATTCACTTCCTACCTCCTCCTCGTGCGTCGGGATCAAATTCGGATCTATTTCTTCACATTCTGGGTACACGGCTTCGTAAGGGACAAAGAACGTCTCGTCCGGTTCCACTTTCACTATCTGATCGGAGGTGAAGCAAGCAGCCTCGTCCAAATCCTTTTTCACACAGGCTAAAGTGAATTTTGAGCCCACCTCGGCCCACTTGACAACATATTCGATGGGCTGGGTGTCCAGCTCCACCGTGATGAAGTCTGCTCCTAAAGCGTCCTGCTCGGAGCAGGTCAGCTCTGTTTCGATCTCTTCCATTAGGGCTGATCTTCACAGCCCTTCTGTTGCTTTCTCACTGGGAAGCAGTGCCTATTCCAGGCTTAATTTACACCTCAGCAAATCCTAGTAGGAAACAAAAACAAAAAATGCTTGAGTTCAATTAAACAGTATCAGCAATAATAACATACATCAGCCAATATTTGGCTATTTTGCTGATAATTAGTCAGTCTGACAGATTATTATCTCCCCCTTGTGTCAATTCAAGCAACAGCTTTGTCAGTTTATAATAAACCCTTTCTGTAGTAGCTAATTTTGAGTTCACATTGAGTAAAATAGATGTTTTTTATGGTCATGGGATAGCATTACTACATTTATATCAGCATTATATTACTCTTAAGGATTAGTTCACTTCAGAATTAAAATTTCCTGATAATTTACTCACCCCCATGTCATCCAAGATGTTCATGTCTGTCAAAAAGAAAATAAGGTTTTTGAGGAAAACATTCCAGGATTTTTCTCCATATAGTGGACTTCAATGGGGTTCAATGGGTTGAAGGTCCAAATTGCAGCTTCAGTGCAGCTTCAAAGGGCTCTACATGATCCCAGACAAGGAATAACGCTGCATTCACACGGGGCGTCGGCGTTAACGCTTCTCGTTAACTTTGAATGGGTGACGTCATGCGTTGCCAAACTGAATTGTGGGTTCCGTCGCGTCGCTTCACTCGTGTTGCTCGTGGCAGAAGTTGAAGATTTCTCAACTTTTAGAGCGCCAACGCAGGTGTCAGCCAATCAGATCGCCTTATGCAGTTGCTAGCCAATTGCGTTCATGCTACACTGAAAAATAACGTGATTGGCTGTTATCACTTTAACGGTCACGTCAACACAAGCTTCAGACACGCCCTCCATCAAGAGTTGACGCTGACGCCCCGTGTGAATGCAGCGTAAGGGCCTTATCTAGTGAAACAATCGGTCATTTTCTACAAAAAAATAAAAATGTATATAGTTTTTAACCACAAATGCTCATCTTGACGTGATCACATTGGAAAGGTCATGCTTGACGTAAGGGAAGTACCGCTGTAGTTCGAAAAACTCCATCTCATTTTCTCCTCCAACTTCAAAATCATCTGATATCGTCGGTTTACCTTTTTTTGTAAAAGGCGTTTGGCTTAATCTTTGCACGTTCGCTTTGTAAACACTGGATCTGTACTTCCTCCTACGTCACGCGTGACCTTTATAGTGTGATTACGTCATGCGTGGCGCATCGCAGAGCAGTGCAAGACAAGCATTTGTGGTTAAAAAGTATACAATTTTTATTTTTTTAAAGAAAATGAACAATCGTTTCGCTAGATAAGACCCTTATTCCTCGTCTGGGATCATGTAGAGCTCTTTAAAGCTGCACTGAAACTGACATTTGGATCTTCAACCCGTTGGAAACCGATGAAGTCCACTAAATGGAGAAAAATCCTGGAATGTTTTCTTTTCGACTGAAGAAATAAAAACATGAACATCTTGAATGACATGGGGGTGAGTAAATTATCATTCAGAAGTGAACTAATCCTTTAGGGCACTGAAAAACCATGCAAGTCTGCTAGAAAAAAAAAGTACAGGCTGCATGGAGACTCATGAGCTATGGTGCAAGATATTTTACTTCCTCTTCTTAGATTGATTTTTTTTTTTAAGCTTATATGCATGACTACAGTATAATGAACCCTGAATATATCTGCATAGCTCACCCAAAAATGAAAATTCTGTGATTAAGTTGGTCCAAAGCTTGCTGAACAAATAAGAATATGTTCTGAAGAATGTTGGTAACCAAACAATTGATTGGCCCCACACTATGTAAGTCAATGTGGACCATCAAATGTTTTGTTACGGATATTATTCAAAATATCTTCTTTTGCATTCAGCAGAAGAAAGAAATTCATACAGGTTTGGAACAATTTGAGGGTGAGTAAATGATGACAGAACTTTCATTTTTGGGTGAACTATCCCTGTAACAACAGACTATTCCACGACTGACATTTAAGAGATGCAAACAAGAACGTTCTGAAGAATCGGTCGTACATTCACCGAACTCGTTCTACAGAATACTATAAAGAATCACTCTGACATTTAAAATAACATCCCAACGAATTATTCTGGTATTTAGAGAACATTACAAGAAATCATTCTGACATTTAAATAACGTTTAGAACAAAAAAAAAAAAAAAACATTTTGATATTCGGAGAACGACCTGAAGAATCATTCTGACATTTAGAGACTGTTCAGAAGAATCACTCTGATATTCAGAGAACGTTCTGAAGAATCATTCTGAAATTTAGAGACTGTTCAGAAGAATCACTCTCCCATTTAAAACAACGTCCCAACGAATCATTCTGATATTTAGAGAACATTACAAGAAATCATTCTGACATTTAAACAACGTTTAAAAAACATTTAGATATTCAGAGAACGTACTGAAGGATCAATCTGACATTTAGAGACTGTTCAGAAGAATCACTCTGATATTCAGAGAACGTACTGAAGAATCATTCTGCAGTTAGTACGAAATCTGTCAAACCCGTCGGAACATAATATGTCGAACTGTAAAATGAAAGCGGACGTTCGCGCCAGGGTATTTCCTCATCAGCGGGATGCCGCGAAGTCTCGCCAATCTCGCATTTTCGCGTGTTTACGCTGGGATTATTTATTTATAAACTCACCTTCTCTGATCAATCGTGATAAAAGACATGTAGAACAATGTACTTTAACCCGCAACAAAAAGGGAAAAACAGACAAACAAAAGCGTTACAACGGTAAACAGGAAACACAACTGTGCATTGACACGGTGCATTGTGGGAAAGGATTAAATGGGGCTGCAACCGAGTACTGTATTTTTCTTTTAAAAGCATTTAATGTCGCTCGTGTTCAAGTTGTCCACGTCAAGAACGTTTTAAGATCTCGATAATAAAATGCAGACGAACTGTGTCGTGAATCAGTCTGACCTTGTAATGGCACGGAAGAGGCGTTCGGCAAAGCCTGACTGTAAACATATTATAATGGCCAGGATTCAATCGGCCCGCCATAAAACTGCACATATATTCAGCATTATAGACGATTTAAGCGTATATCTCACACCGAGGCCCAGATACACACATACTGAAACTGAATACGATATGTACAGGCTGTACTTTCTGTACTACTGCCAGCTTGTGCTGAAATAACTCGCACTTACGGTTGCTCGAGAATATATATTATAACGTTAGTTAGTGACCATTTCGATCAATACATGACAGGAAACAGACAATCCGCGAGCCCATTTGGTGTTTAAAATACCTTTTGATCGGTTATTCATAAGCAACGGATGCTTCACTTGGAGCAATAACAACAATACAATTCGCCTCAGAAAGAGCCAAAGGTATTATTGTGACCAAGACTCCGAGAGTGACATATGGCCGGTGTGACTGCATGATCTGTTGTATTTAAATTCCTCAGTACAGTCACTGTAATATTATCACAGCGCGTCTTCCTGTCCCCATGATTGCACTTCATTTGTTGATTAGCCATAAACATCCACTGTTCAAACATTTTGCAATGTGTTGTGTCGATTAAAATGTATTTTAAAGTAATTACCAAGCACAGAATGTGCAGTTTGGTCGTTGGAAATCGGTTCGGTTCTGCCGCACCTCTGTCAGATCATCGTCGATGTCGTCACGGATGTCATTTTTCTTTTTCTTTTTTTTCTCACAGGCTCGGCGCGTCACCGTTGATGCATATAACACCTGGATCGACTTCCGCATTCCATTGTGCACAACAGAATAAATAAAATACATAAACAGCATTAATGCAAAATGTTTTCTGAAAATGTTATATACTCAAAATAATTTAAATGGACTGCCTGGACGCGACTGAAACTGGTTTTTATTACGCATTAACATAATATTTCCCTAGTAACAGAACAAAATAATAATTGCACATTTCCTTTTTGAAATAACATGTTCATGACCATAAACATAATTTATATTGATATATGTATTTTAATTGATATCATCTTATGTGTCACAATATGCGTAACAGTAATCTGTTGATATCACTGTATTTTTTATTATGATTATATAACATAATACAGAGAGAATCTCAAAAATGTTTTGCAAAGTATATATATATAGAATAAAAATATAAAAAAAAATAAATAATAATAAATGCCAGAGCAATTAAAAAGAGAAAAGGTGTTGCTTTACTTATCTATCATATTATTTTTAATAATAACATTACATGCTCTAGGCTGTTTGCTTTTACAGTTATACAAAACATACATTATTTGTTTTATATAATGGTTGGAGCCACTAAAACATTTTAAGCAAAATGAATGTAAAGGCATTTCCTTTTCATTACTAACTAGGCTACTATCACGAGTAATAGGCAATTCAATTTAAAATGTTCCAATAACCAATATTAATTCATAATTCATTTCACATCAAATTTCGTATGCATTATTTTATATGAAACTTTATAATTTTAGTTATTAATATACAATTTATCAGCTGTTTTACTAAAACTCCACTTTAGTTTCACTTTTTGTATGTATTGATCTGGCCAGAAATCGTTTGCTGTCGCAAAAACTGTCGTAGATGTGCTTCGATAAAGCTTCGCAAGTATCCATTTCCTATCCACAGTTTGTCCCCATCACCACACCTATTGTGCTTTCTCATATTATAACATAGTAAAAAAGTTTAATGTATGGGTTTGAGGGATGAGAACTGTTTGTTATGGGTTGTTAAATGACCGTCCACAGTTTACTTTACGGCAAACAAGTGGAGCATCAGGTTGAACATTCGCCGTGTAGTGGTGGCAAAAATGGCACTTGTTCGGTGAACGCTGAATAATTAAACAATTTAATTGTGTTTTTGGAAGAAAAATGACCGATTGCCATGTGTAACTTGTCCAAATTAATGTAAGTCTAGAGTCCTTCTCTGACCTTATTACTGCCTGCTAAGTTAAAGCTCATCAGGGAACAGATTACATTTGTTTTCTGCTGTTTGTTGGCTAACGGTAGTTGCGCAAAGCAGGCATACCTTTAAATGTTTAGTTAAGTAAAAAGGTGTACGAACCTCTTAACCTAAAGATGGATAAGGAGCCATCAGAATCATCCAGCACAGGCTCCAGAAGTCCAGGAGGCTTCGGTCTGTTTGGATCTGGCCCTCAGTATTCAAAGACAGAGCTCTCTGGAGTGCCATGTAAGTCTGGCATATCTATTATATTACTCAGTATCCATATTCAGTAGCTTACTAAAGTTTGCTTCTCTGAACAGTGACAGGCATGAGTCCTCTCTCTCCATACCTTAACGTGGACCCCAAGTATCTCTTACAGGTGAGATCTGTGGTTTTATGGCCACAAGCTACCTTTATTTGTTTTTAATATATGAGATTTAAAGGATAGCTGTCATTATCATGTGCTCACAGGATACAGATGAGTTCATTTTACCCACTGGAGCAAATAAAACAAGAGGACGCTTTGAGCTGGCCTTCTTCACTATAGGAGGATGCTGTATCACAGGTATCTTTTTCTCGTCCTCCTCATATACAGGTTCTCCTGCGTCATAATACAGTCTCCTCCGTCATATAGATACACTTCTGAGTACACTAGTCAAAATGCTTCCTTTTTTGTTGTTGTCTGATATAATAAAACATTTTTCATTACAAAATTAATTGAGAAATATTTCAGAATGTCTTAGTATTTGCTTTTGATAAGTTTTGGTTGTTATTTTCGATTAATGTTTTTTAAATGATTTTTTAAAAATTCTAACATTTTATTTACAAGTATTACAATGTATGTATTGGCATACAGGTGCTGTATTTGGGGCTGTGAATGGTCTTCGAATGGGCTTGTCTGAAACCAGAAACATGGCTTGGTCCAAACCTCGCAACGTACAGTGAGTACTGCAGCAGCGCTGTACAAATTTAAATGCCAATATAAAAAAAAAGTCAGTTAAGTTTACTTTAAAAAAATATATGCTTAAATGGTCTGCATCTTACAGAATGACACACAAGAGAAAAAAACATGCTTGGTAAATCATAATTATGATGTAAAAAGTCATAATTATGAGATAAAATTCAAAGTGATGAGATACAAAGTCTTAATTTTTATCTCATTATGATTTACAATCAATTACGACCTTTTGTCTTGTGGTTATAGCTTAGTATTTCATAATTTTGGCTGTCAGTTATTAGTTAATTTAATTATGAGATAAAAGGTCTTTTTATGAGATACAAATTCTTTGGCGTTTTGTTATAATTTCGACTTTTTATCTCATCATTATTGTCTCATGGTTATAGCTTATTTTGTAAATTTGCGAAATTAATTATGCGATAAAAGGTCGAAATTATGAGCTACAAAGTTATCGTTTTGACATATCTCATAATTATGACTTATTGTGATCTCACAATTATGATTTACTATCAATTTTGACCTTGTCTCATGATTATAGCTTAGTATTTTATAATTTTGACTGTCAATTATTGGCTAATATAATTATGAGATAAAAAGTTGAAATTATGAGATACAAATTATTTGACTTTTTGTCAAAATTTTGACCAAGTCATTTATTAGTTAATAATTATGCGATAAGAGGTCAAAATTATGAGATACAAAGTCAAAATTCAAAGTTGAATTTCTGTTCATTTTGATGTATCTCATAATTATGACATTATCTCACAAATTATGATTTAGTGTGTCATAATTTTAAATTTTTATCTTATAATTATGATTTACTATCAATTTCGAATTTGTCTCGTGATTATTGCTAATTATAAGTTATTAGTTAATTATAAATGTTCAAAATTATGAGATACAAATTCTGACTTTTTGTCATTTAGACTTTTTAATTTCATAATTATTATTTACTATCAATTTCGACCTTTTGTTATTTACTATCATTTTTGACCTTTTGTCATAATTTTGACCAAGTAATTTATTAGTTAAGTATGCGATAAAAGGTCAAAATTATGATATACAAAGTCATAATTCAAAGTCGAATTTCTGTCATAACTTTGACGTATCTCATAATTATGTCTTTTATCTCACAATTATGATTTACTATCAATTTCGAACTCATGATTATAGCTTAGTATTTCATCATTGTGACTGTCAGTTATTAGTTAATAATTATGATGAGTTCAAAATTATGAGATAAAAAGTCAGTTTAAAGTCAAATTTGTCAATTTTGACATATCTCATAATTGACTTTTTATCTCAATTATAACTTGGCGTGTCATAACTTCAACTTCTGAATTTTAACTTCATCTCTGAATTTTAATTTTAGTTTCTCATTACTCTGACTTTTGATGTCATAATAATTATGATTTACCAAAGATTTGTTTTTCTTATGTGGTGGAAAATGGCTACCATAGCAATTAATAACAGACTCTTAATGAGAGGTTAAAATAGGACATCCACTGCATTGATAGTTTGTGTTACTGGACTCTATCAACACATTGCATACTTTCATGAAGTTAACCAGCAGAGGGCAGTGTTTACCACAGTGTTCACCATGTCGATTATAGGAACAGAAGTGGCAGAAGTGTATTTCCTGGTAAAGGTGGGTCAGGTAACACACAATACTGGTATTCCGTGACGTCAGAGGCAGCATTGTCATGGATAGGCGTATAAACCACTCAGAGCTCTGTGGTGTCAAGTTTCCTTTGGTTTGTGGTGATGCACCACATTCCACAAAAACCAGAGTCATGTGCACTTTTCCTTTGAATTACAAATTGTGGTGCAGGCAGTTGGGGGAATTCATAGACAAGCTGGTTTTTGACGTCACAAAATGGAAAAGAAAACCAAACCCATAACAGTACACCCTACAGAAATCTTCTGATTTATAAAACAGCTTTTCTTCTATTGCAAATCCTAACTGAAAAAAATCAAGATGGCTGATTGAGATGACTGATCCCCTTCTGTCAATGTTTGTGTTTTTGCCACTGTTATCAGCCCTAGATAAATCATTTGATACGCTGCTAGACATTGACATATGCTTTTTTTTTTTTTTTTTTATACGTTATCAATAACAATGTCTTGACAGCTGTTTTAAATCAATAGCTCAAATACATCTGTGTGTACACACCTGTGCGACCCAAAGCATCATGTGGTCAAGGCTGTTCACATGCAGTTCTTTTTATGTTGTACAAGACAAGTACAGTGGGCCAAAGTCTGCCGCTCCACTGCTGTTACGTGCGAGACTCCAGCACTGTCAGCAGATTGATAGGGTGTTTGGGTGAAAAGTGGCATGATCACCCTGCCATAATGTATTCTCTTAAACACTGACACAGGTCAAGGAAGTTGTTATTGAATGATTCAACCTTGAAACACCAAGTGCTGATTCATGGGTTATGAACCAAAAATATGCATGCGTTTATACAGCCTTTTTGTTAATATGATATTATGGAGACTCTGCAGCCATTTCCCAAGGCATAATACATTTGAATTTCTGTATATGGCATGATGTTTTAGAACCAAAATCATTAGTGATTTGGGTCAATTGTGACTTTATTTTAAACTCTTAATCTCCATCCTTCTCTCCAATTCAGAATCCTGAATATGGTGACCCGCCAAGGTGCCACATGGGCGAACACTTTGGGTTCAGTAGGTGAGTGGCCCAGTTTCAGTCTCCTTCACCCTCAAAATGAATCTTGTCCATCTTTGTAGTCGACTCATTTAAAACAGAAGGGTATCTTTATTTTCAATATATTTTCACTTGGAAGTCATATAATAATGCTGTGTTGCATGCATGATATAAATATATATAAATATATGTGTTTAGCTCTGCTGTACAGTGCATTTGGGGTGATTGTAGAGAAAGCCAGAGGGGCAGAGGACGACCTCAACACGATTGTTGCAGGGACCATGACTGGTGTCCTCTACAAATCTCCAGGTAGATCATGTATAATAATATGTTTATCACATTAGGGCTTTTCACACTGTGCTTAACCCCGGGTTATCGTCGTTCTAAACTCCACTTTTAACCCCGGGTAAAGGCACGCTTCCAATTTGTGATCTAGAAGCAGGGAAAACACGTCAATTGGAGTGGAGAGGAGGCCATTTCTTTCTTAACTTTATAGTCTGAAAAGTTCATTCAGGATAAACTTGATAGTACGGTTGGAGACAATATATAATATAGGGCTGTTCACACTGTGCTTAACCCTGGGTTATCATTGTTCTAAAAACCACTTTTAACACCGGGTAAAGGTTTCACACTTGTAATTTAGAAGCGGGGTTAGCACCGCTTTTTACCCGGGGTTATGAAACACTGCTCCGGAGCAGGGTTAGCTGCACTTTTGCGGTGCCAAAATTGTGGTGCCAAACTTGTACAGTGTGAAACGATGCATTGTTAGAATGTTACGGCCAGACACTTCGTCGACAGACAAGACAGAGCAGGTTACTTATGATATTAAACAAAGTCCCAGCTTTCAAATTGTGTAATTTTTTAAGAAATTTGAACAATAAAAACTGTTTTGTGGCTCTTTAATGTGTCGTGACAGATCGCTGTAGCGCCTCAGCTCAAGCGGCTCGTGAACCGATCATCTCTTCCTACTAGTTAATTTATAGCATCAAATAAACATGAATGAACATGAGAAGGAATGTTGTTTCAAACGTGGAAAGACATCAGTACACACCATTTTTCAAGTTTAAGTCCACCGAGGTTAATCTTCTAACTCCTGACTGCTTTGTCGGACAAAATGGCAGATTCGGCGTTATGATTGGTTAGATCGCTTGTCAATCAAACTCCCGGCAAAGGGTCAGTCGCATACTCATATTTGCCTGCTTTAGACAGTCACGGAAACACTGTGTATTGTATATAAACAGTAAATTCACCGTTTGAGAGGGAAAAAGCCAAATGCTCACAGAAAACGTGACAATTTGTGTGAAGAAGAGACCATTTCATTCTTACCTTTATAGTCCGAAATGTCCATTCAATATAAACTCGACAGTACAGTCATTAATATGAGGATGCACAATGCTGGAGCTGTGTAAACAGGTTGCGTGCTGCGTTCATCCAGTCAATTACACTGACACCTCAAATATGCAAATAAGAACGTTAACCTAGGGTTTAGGAATGTACCGTGTGAAACATCAGTTTATGAATACCCAGGATTAATTGTTAACCCTGGGTAAATTGTGAGCAGTGTGAAACGTGAAGCAAGATAACCCAGGATTCTGTTTACCCGGGGTTTAGAATGACCCAGGGTTAACTATTTCAAGTGTCATAAGCTCTTATGAGGATGCGCAATACTAGAGCCTTTATAGGGGTTTTCACACTTAAAATAGTTAGCCCTGGGTAATTCTAAACCCTGGGTAAGCGGAATCCTGGGTTATCTTGCTTAATTTAGCATGGCTTAACAATTAATCCTGGGTAATCATAAACTGACGGTTCACACTGTACATTCCTAAACCCTGGGTTAACTTTCTCATTTGGATATTTGTAATGTCAGTGTCGATGATTGGACGAACACTGCATGCAATTGTAGGATTACATAAAGGCTCTAGCACTGAGCATCCTCTTCATATCATATATTGCCATCTGTACTATCAAGTTTATCCTGAATGGACTTTTCACACTAAAGGTAAGAATGAAACTCTTCTTCACTCCACTTGATGCTTTTTCTGTAAACCATTTGACATTTTTCCCCTCAGAAGCTGAAAGTACTCTTTATACTATGCGCAGTGTTTCCGTGACTGTGCAGATTATGCAAATATGAGTACGTGATTGGTTGTCTGTTGCTAAGCGTCTGGCTGTAACATTCTAACACCGCATCGTTTCACACTGTACAAGTTTGGCACTGCAATGCGGGATTAACACCGCAAAAGTGGTGCTAACCCTGCTTCTAAATTACAAGTGTGAAACGTTCCTTTACCCGGGGTTAAAAGCAGTGTTTAGAACAACGATAACCCAGGGTTAAGCGCAGTGTGAAAAGCCTTTATGGAAACATGCCATCAATGACACTGACACCAAAATTATGCAAATAAGAACATTAACCTAGGGTTTAAGAATGTACAGAGTGAAATGGCAGTTTATGAATACCCTGGATTAACTGTTAACCCTAGTGAAAAAAAAATATGCTAAAATGTATTTGAAATACATTTATTTTGTGCTAAGTATACTACAAACACATTAACATATTTATGTATACTAAACTGTTATACTTAAAGTCTGCTAAATGAAACAACTAATGTTTTACTTAATGCTCTTTAATTGTGCAGAAGTAGTGCTGAGGTCCAACTAAACATATACTGAAGTATATTTGATTGTGTTAAAGTGGAACTATTGCAAGCATACTTTAGGAACACTTTAAATATCTTGCATTTAAAGACTGATATTATACTAAGATCATACAATCCTTATTAACAGTGATATTAAAATACTTTTTAGGCATAATATTAAGAAATGTGCATTGTGCAATAAAGAAATACTCCAAATAAAATTAATTATAATTTTATATCAGTAAGTCTTAAGTGATATGTCAGTAAATATGTTAATGGATTTGAAGTATATACTTATTATGAAATAAATGTATTTTAAATAGATTTTGGTATAGGTTTTTATTTACTAGGGAACCTGGGTAAAGTATGAGCAGTGTGAAACGTGAAACAAGATAACCTATGATTCCATTTACCCGGGGTTTATTGACCCAGAGTTAACGAGTTCAAGTGTGGAAAAAAAAAAAAAAAACACCTATATTGTTGTCTTAAAGAAGCAAAAACGAAACCCTTTTGTCAGCAGACTGAAGGAGAAGGAACAGAAATGTGATGTACTTCCTTTTCTGTGGAAGATTAAGGTGAAAAGGGAAATTGTTCTGGTGACAACAGAGTATTGTTGTGAAAGTCATTGCACGCTATCTTTTACAGAAAACATGCATTACCTTTTATAAAACTCATTAATAACAGTAACAGACATCACTACATTAAATAATGCTTAACAGGTTAGCTAATGTAAACTCACATTAGTTTGAAGTTTTGATTCATATATCTTCAAATGCAGCACCCCCAAAAGTATTTGGACACTTAAAACATTAAGGATTTTACTTGACACTGTAGTTTAATGTTCAGTGGCCTTAATTGGTTTTGGAAGTATTTTTTTCCCCTAGGAATTAAATAAAATCTTAATTTAATATTTTTTAAATAAAGGTATTTTTGGCCTTTATAGAGGACTGTAGGGAGAACAGACAGTAAGTGAAGTGGGAGAGAGAGAGAGGGGGGAACGGGATGGAAAAGTACCACAAGAACAAAGCACCGTGTGAACCAACCCGACCAGCTCCCTTATAAATCAAAAACATTGGAAACTGATTTGAAGCAAAAAAAAAAGTATATAATTCAGAAAAAAGGCAAGTTCATGTTCTTTAGCATCTTTGATGAGAGAATGAACTACAATCTCATAAAGCACTGAGAATTATGTATTTATAAAGATGGCAGAGTATATGAAAATTGTTTATTTATAAGTAATAATAAATTAATATAAACCTAGACATGATTCGTAGAACATAAAATGATTGATTACAAGTATAAACAATAATTGTAAAATGTGTTGCAAAATATTAATATAGATACAAATACACTACTTCTAAAAAGGAATATTTTTTTTTTTTTATTAATCAAGGACGCATTAAATTGATCAAAAGTGACAGTAAAGACATTTATAATGTTTCAAAACATTTCTGTTTCAAATAAATGCTGTTCTTTTGAACTTTCTATTCATCAAAGAATCATGAAAAAAAAAAAAAGTTCATGGTTTTCACAAAAATATTAAGCGGGACAACTGTTTTCAATATTATAACAATGTTTCTTGAACAGCAAATCAGCATATTAGAATGATTTCTGAAGGTGATGATGCTGAAAATTCAGCTTTGCCATCACAGGAATAAATTACAGTTTACTATATATCCAAATAGAAAAGTCTTATTTAGGTCATTCAGTGGTTATAAACACAAAATGTCATTGTTTCTACAAGGAAGTACCTTCAGAATTACCCTACAGGTGTTTTCCTATAGCTGTGACTGGGAATATTTAGAAGAGAAGAGTTGTTGTAAAGACAATTGGGGAAAACTGCTCTGCTAGAATGCCACAAAATAATTTCCCATTATGCTTTGCTGCAGAGTTTATTAGAAGGAAGGTTCCTGGGTATTGAGTTGATGCAGCTGAAAAGCATTTATTTGGCAGGGTTTAGTGTCAGATAAGAGTTTTGCCATGAATGCAGTTTGTGTTCGGTGCGTCACATGCCTTTCCGACCATCACAAGTTCACACTCATAACTTTCGTTATCTCACGTTTCATAGTCATGTGTCACACAGGATATATTCAAACACATTTATAAGTGCACAGGAAGTGTTCATTGATCATAATGGTGCTGTAAAATCATTTACAGTCACAGTAGTGTTTACTGACATGTGTTGGCATTGTATGTTTTGTTGTTCTTCATATCTGGGGCATTTTTGTTTAATATTAACAGAAAACAAGAATGTAGACATGAAGCAACATATCTATAAGAAAGAGTCCCTTTTTGTTATTTTGTAATGGGTGGGCTCTCGCTGGCTCACATCCACCAGTTCATTCAGCCGTTATCAAGCCTCGACTCGTGGTGGGTGTGGAGTCCTCACACTTGTCAGGCTCTATCGCTCTTCTCCATGTTCTCGGTCAGGGTGAGCTGAAGCTCCTCTCCATCTGTTTTAAGCTGTGAGACTGTCAATGGAGCTCAATGAGTTGATCTGGCTGTATTGTGTGCTGCTCACCAGAGAATGTGTGAAACAAAGCTTTCGTTTTGAACCAAAAATGTTATTCTAATTTTAGTTTTACTATGATAATGATGCCTAGGATTGAATAAATGAATCATTACGCTCTTATACCGTCTCGGGCTTTGTGAATTCAAACAATGCTGTTTTCTGTGAATGTGCGAGACTTCTGATTCATTAGCAGCTGTAGGGAAATGACTAGCGCTATGATGTGTTTGGGTCATTTTGATGCGGAAAGGATTTTCTTTTTCCCGAAAATGTTAATATTATCGCATTGGACTAAAACTTACTGACTTTGTTCACACAGGGTATAACTACTTCCCAATTATTATTTATGTATTTATTTTTTTTGTACATGTGTGATTGTAAAGATAAAGGTCCAGGAACTGTGCCTTTTTTGAGTATTACAGGCTTTCTTTTTCACAGATATGAACTTTATCCTCAGATCACTTAGTTTCAGAAAGAAATAGAAAATCTGTCCTAAAACTGAAAGTTGGCAAAAAGATTGAATCCATTATCTGGTGATAATATAGCATAACGAGAGATTTATAATCTATTTTTTTGTAGGCCGCTCATTTTTGACAGTGAACACCACAAGTGCGACTTTGTTCCATTTTTGTACAAAATAAAAGTATTTCAAAACAAACTTCCTGGTTAAACATTAAAGTACACTAGTGTAATAAACTGTGCATTTTCCCCCCCATATTTTGTTGAATATCAACAAAATTATCCACAAATACTGCTTTTTTCACACTGAGCTGAGATCAGTGAGGCCTATATGGAAGCTTGTTTCCATCATAAAATAAAAAAGGTATTGCGACTTTTTTTCTCAGAATTGAGTTATATAGTAAGAATTGCATGATATAAACTCGCAATTTTAAGAAAAAAGTTTGTATCACACAGTTTTGACTTTATAACTCGCTTAAATCTCGCAATTCTGACTTTATAACTCGCAATTGCGAGAGAAAAAAAAGGCAGAATTTTGAGATAAAAAGTCACATTTATTTTTATTTATTTTTTAAAGCTATTTTAAGAAGCTGATCATTTTTGACTGGGAACACCAAAGGTTTTAAAGGGTTTTCAACATTATAAGGTCTAAAAGAATAGCAAAGTGCAGTAAACAGTAAAACAAATACAAATACATTAAAATAATATGGTAAGAAACACCAGTTTCAGTATCAAGCAGCATAATGGGCTGTTTTGTACAGCTGAAACTATCTGGAAGCAAATGACACCAACACACACGTTCAATTTACAAATGGCCGCATTGCTCTTACGTTAAAAATGACTAGGTGAGAAGACTTTCATAGGGAGCTGCTTGAAAAAATGACAACCGTTATGATACAATTTAGTGAAAGCAATGAGTGCAACTCAGAGAGAAGTTGGGCAAGTTCATCTACAGATAAATTCAGATGTAGAGGAACTGCTGATTCCTGTCTTCTCTGTATGTGTTTTGTTGCAGGAGGTTTTCGGGGGGCAGCGCGGGGTGGGTTGGTTGGGTTGACGCTTTCTGGACTCTATGCTCTCTACAACAACTGGGACCACCTGAAGGGAAGCTCTCCTACACGCTACTGAGGTGCCTGTTAAGATACTCAACAAAGCAGTCCGAAAATTGTCAATTTTTCAAAATACCAAGCATAATTGAATGCATTTGTTAAGAAGCAATGTCCATCAACTTTACTGCTAAGATGAGACGGTCAAGAAACTGCACCTGGAGGCTTCAAATTCATGACAATTCATGATCATCTTCTAAAATGTCATAATTTATGATTTGAGGAATGTTTGTAACTAATTGTTTAAAAATGATTTAGACACTATTTAATTGATTAATGAAGCTTAACTGTCCATTTGATGGTGTCCATAAATGCACAGTGTGTGTTTATATAAATATATCCAGTAATGGCTGAAAAACCAAATAGTGAAATAAACCGTTGCTTGTTTTCAATGTTTGTTTGCAATACATTTAGCAATCAAACGTTGTACCAACTGTAATTAATTTTTCAAAACAGATGACTTGATGTTAAGAACAAAATTAAACATTGCACTAGAACTGGATAATGGGTGTTTACTAAAATTCTTTGATATAATATTTGGTAATTATGAATGTATGTTATTACATGAAATGATATTTGGGCACATTGCCTTATTCCATCAGCATTGTTAACGGACACCAGAATTTATGTGTGTAAATGTCGCTAAATTAAATATGTGCTATAAAAACTTACATTTGTGTGTTCACTGAAATATTGAGGTTCATTAGGCCTCAGATTCTTATCAGAAGGGTTGCACTGTAACCCATATAATCAACAACAAATTTTGTGAAGCTTTTGGTCCACAAGTTCCTTTCTGTGAGCATAAACTGGCATTTCTTGTGTCAGGAAATAGAAATGAGTCACTTTACGACATTAAACACATTTATGTCTTTTTATTTATTCAGGTGACAGTGATCAAAGCAGAGGTCATGAAAGCAATATTTTATATTAACCTACATATAAGTGTACATGTGAAATACTGTAATCCAAACACTGGCACATGATGACAACGATTTTTGCATTGTTAATGTTTCTGTACCAAGTCTTTGGTCCATTACTAAGTGAAAGATTAGTACGGTTTAATTTTTGCACCAGCTTTAAATTCACCTGTAGTCTTTGCTCTGTGTGTGCAAAGTATAATTCTTGTTTTATATGTTGACAGGGTGTTTCACAGCATAGACATAAAGCCGTATCAGTGATTATAATATGATAGATCCAATTTAAAAAGAGCTAAAGTGATTCTATGGTAAACATTTAGCAAAGGTTGAGTTTAAAGACCACACATCAAACGCTGACTGCTGTAGCCCATGACGCAACAGAAACGGCAAACTTTTATGAATTGTTTTCCCTACATACAATGAGATGGACTGACAGCAAGCACTGCTACACATTCCATGTCAGGCACGAGTTGTCTGAATGTTATGAGGTTACAATAACGGAAGTTTTGCTATGTTTAACTGGCATATGAGATTGGTATGCCACAGAAGTGTATAATATAATCATTACAAATAATAAAGTAATGTGAACAGCAAGGGATGCTCATTCCATACTTGAAAAGAAATAGTAAAATTCTATATAAATATATACTCCAAGAAGCGATGGAGATCATTCTGTTTTTAGAGCATGTTTTCCTCCAAATGTGCAGGTTTGTTAAGATTTGAAACATGAAGCTGTAACTGTGCGTGAATAAAATTAATATAGATTTATTTAAGTTCTTCCCAAGTCCCCCCTCCCAATATGCCCCCATGGGGAAAAAAATAAAAATATATTTGTTTTGTATGCACCAATCTGGTCCATTTCCTTGTGATTTTTGAATCACATTACTGAATTATAATAAACACATTGGTCTCCTCCACATTACTGGAATTAAACTGTATTAAGCCAAAAACACAGTAATTCCCCAGCATAAACACTCCCTCAAGTGATGGTGTACCAAAAGCCTTGGCTCCTCGACAGGGCCTTTAGTCCACATCACCCTTTCAATCTCCAGAAGATTACAGAGAGAGAATCCCTAAAGAGCACGGAAGAAAAATATTGTGCAATAATCAGCGGTTAAATAGCGCTAGAGTAAATCTCAAAAACCCACTGGATGTTGCCTTCATATCTGTAAAAGAAGAGAAAATGGTTTTACTTCCTCTGAACGCAAAAACAGCTCTACTTTTAAAAATGCTCACATTTATATAATTTTTTCTCACCTGTGTAGCTGTTTGATGAAGCCACTTTTCTCTGTCCCCACTGAGCTTCATACAGGAAAACAGGTCACATACTGTGGGTAGGCCAAGCCTTTCCTGGACAAACCACAGGAAAACATGGGATGGAATGAATGCATGCATATCACCAAATTTTAAGATCCGATTTTCTCAAAAACTAATACTATGGATGGAAATTGTAAGATGGTTCTTTAAAGGGAAAGTTCACGCCAAAATGAAAATTCTCTTATTAATTCATAATACTTTTGTTCATCTTTGAAGCACAAATAAAGATAGTTTTAATGAAACCTGAAACATTTCTGTACCTCTATTGAAAGTTTATTCCACTAAAACTTTTGAATCTTCAAAAAGTTCATAGGCAGTAATCCAATTGCGCGTCAAGCAAATGTGATTGAGCTTCTGTTTACCATATTTGATGTGCTCTGTTTGTATGTGTTAGTTTATATTAATGTCGCTAATTTCTGTAATTAAACAGAAATTTCTGCGATTAATCAATTAAAAACATTGAAGTTAATATTTTTATATTGTAATAATCTCAGTTACTCTCCAAATTAATGTAGAAACAATTTAAAGGGTTAGTTCACCCAAAAATGGAAATTCTGTCATTAATTACTCACCCTCATGTCATTTTACACCCATAAAACTGCCAAACTCACGTGAACCATTGAAATTTCTAAACGCTTATGACGTAACGAAGCCTCGTTTACTGAAATCACATGACTTTGGCAGTTTGATACACACTCTGAACCACTGATTCGAAACAAAAGATTTGTAAAGCTTCAAAGTTTCATGAAGCAGTGTTTTGAAATCGGCCATCACTAGTTATTGCTGAATAAAGTCATTATTTTGTTTTTTTGGTGCACAAAAAGTATTCTCGTCACTTCATAACATTAAGGTTGTATCACTGTAGTCACATGAACTGTTTTAAATATGTCTTTAGTAGCTTTCTGGGCATCTGAAAGTGTAAATTATCTTGATGTCAATGCAGGCCTCACTGAGCCATCGGATTTCATCAAAAATATCTTAATTTGTGTTCTGAAGATGAACGAAGGTCTTATGGGTGTGGAATGACATGAGGGTGAGTAATTAATGACAGAATTTTCATTTTTGGGTGAACTAACCCTTTAAAGACAGTTTATTTTAAATATTTGTTTAATGGCATGTTTTTATGAATGAAGGCCAGTATCACTGATACTAATACTGCTACTGATGTCTATATTTAAACATTAATTATAGATATTCAACATTACAGTACAACTGAAAGGTATCAATTTTAACATTTATTTGGCTTTAAAAAAATAATTTAAGTTAACTTAAAACAATCTTCACATAAACCTATTATGATAAATGTCACATTTACCTGTGGCCTTCCTGAAAATATACAGAAGTTATCAAACACTTTACAGTCTTCACTGCATAAATTATAATAGATTAATCCTTATTAAAGCTGCAATTTTCTTTGTTCTTTGATAAACATTAATGACAGCTGGTTTATTAGGCTGCTGTCACTTTAAGAGCTGCTGCTGCCGAACAACTCTTTAAGTTCATTTAAGACTGCTCTAATGAGGATACACAACAAAACTGGCATTTTTGCATAATTTGGTGTGATGTTTGTTCAAGTCCGAAAGAGAACTCGATACTGGCATGTGTCTTTCTGTGCACGAATCGTGTGTGTCACATGACAGGACATTCACAAACAGCACATTCTCGTTTGTCTTGTGGCGCTTTAATAGTTTAAAAGCATTTGCGTGAATAAGAGTGTGATCATATATTGTATATTGTAAAAAAAAAAAACAGATGCTAGGTTAATTGTGTTAAATATTTTTAACGCGTTAAACTGAAAAAATTAATTACATGCGTTAACGCGCTAATTTTGACAGCCTTGGTTTATATGTGAATATGTTATGTTTATTATATGTGTGTAAAATGAAATCTGTTCATCAAATAAAGTGATCGTGTCTCTTCAGAAGACTTGATTCTGCTTGATTCATATGGACTACTTTTACAATTTTTATATGAAGTTTTGAAGCATCAAAGTTTTAATCATGTAGACTTTCAATGGAGAGACAGAAATCTCTCAGGTTTCATTAAAAATAGGGTTTGGAATGACAAAAGGGTAAGAAGACTATGACAACATATCAGCCTCACCTGTGCATTGGCCCGCTTTCGTAAAAGCCATTTGTCCTCCTCAAGGTCTTTTGTGTTCTCGCTGTCTGGCTTGTTTGGCGTCTCAGTGGTACTGCTAATGTGCTTCTTTGCTGGCAGAAGCCAGTTCTCCGACTGCAAAGGCTTCTGGATGGAGCTCTCAGAGTCTGAGGTTTTGATGTGCGGGGTCACCCAGGCAGAGAGGGATGAAAGGTCAGGAGACTTTGCACTGTTGCTTGGGTGCAGCCAGGCCTCTAAGATGGCCTGAACCTTCTGCTGCTGGTGGCTGGAGGCTTTGTTTGTGGCATTCTTATTGACGGGAACCCCATTCTTATCTCGACCCTCTTTCTTGAGGAGCCAAGCACTGAGGGCCTCTTTTCCACAGTTGTCGTCACAGACACATTGAGCGTAGCTGGCACAGGTCTCATTGGCTTTGCAGGTGGTCTCAAGAGGGATGGTCTTGTGAAGCCACATCTCGATGGGATCGGAGCTGGTGTTTGGAGTGCTGGCAGGGGATGAAGGGGGAGTCTTTAGGCACTTGAGCTTTCCGAGGTTCTCGATTTCCACAGCCGTGGTGCGTGTGGCACAGCAAGAACTGCAGTCAGACTTTGAGAGCCAATCGCTGTTAGAAAAGCTCTCGTAGAAGGGTTTGATGATCAGATTGAAGCGGTCAGCATCTGATACTTGGCTGGTCTTATCTTGCTTGATTGTGCTTGGCCTGGCAAGCCACTTGCTGAGTTCTTCCTCCTCAAAAGTGTCGTCCACTTTTTCCTGCTGGTCTTCTAGTTCCACCTCATCCAGATTTAAGTCGCTTTCATCAATCATCTCAATCGAGAAGGTTGAGCTGCCGCTGCTGGTTCGCTCACGATTAGGCAATTTCTCCTTTATTAGCCATGACTCCAGGTCATGAAGCTGGCCCCAAGCTTTAAGGAAGTCAAAGGCAGGTAGTTGTTGCTCTTCCTGTATGGTGAAAATAAAATTTAAAAAACTCAGTGTGCAATTTCCTAAACATCAATATGACAAAAGTAGCACTTTGACTACAGTCAAGTGAATAATTCAACGGTTCTTAAAGGGTTAGTTCACCCAAAAATGAAATTTCTGTCATTAATTATTCACCCTCATATCGTTCCAAACCTGTAAGACCACATATTTTTGATGAAATCCAAGGTTGTTTTTTTTATCCCCCATTGAAAGCAAAGTAATTATTCAAGGTCTAGAGAAGTAGTAAATACATCATTAAAGTAGTCCACATGACTACAGTGGTTCAATCTTAAATGTTATGAAACGACAAGAATACTTTGTGTGCAGAAAAAAATATTGATTTTACTCAACAATTTCTACTCTCCCCTGTCATTCTCCTACACTGTTTACATTCAGCGCTTCCGTGTTCTACGTCCGAACGCCAGCTCTGTATTAGGCGGCTCCTGCGTCAGCATCACACGCATGCGTCGTGCTGCTCACGTGAACAGCGACGGTCAATATTGAACCGGCGTTCGGACGTAAACATTTTCCATGGGAGATAAAAAACCTCTCGGATTTCATCTAAAATATCTTAATTTGTGTTCCGAAGATGAATGAAGGTCTTACGGGTGTGGAACAACATGAGGGTGAGTAATTAATGACAGAAATTTCATTTTTGGGTGAACTAACCCTTTAACAAGTAGGTCTGTTCTTTTATCAGAGTATCATTGCCTTTCCATCATGTTCACACAGGACACAAAACTAAATATATCAGTTCACCTGAGATTCCTTGGAAACAAGCAGCCAGTCCTGGAGGTTTGTGCTGAGGTGGTGTCTTGCAGGAGCGCTGCTTACTGGACGGTTTCCTAGAAGCCACTCAGCCAGAGGTGTGGCCCGTTCAGGATCTATTTTCTAAGTAAACAAAATGGGTATTTAACATTGTATGCAAAAAAAAAAACTGTGCAGGAAGTTAGATTAACAAAGTATAACATCAAAAACAAACCTGTTTCTTGCAAGAAACTGGGCAGTCCTGGAGAAGCCATGGTCTCGCAAAAGAGTCTGAGGTCTCGATTAGCTGCAGCAGAGAAGAGTTATGAATGCAGGTGCTTTGTGGAAGGGTGCACAGGTCTATTTATAGCAATGGTATGAGTACATAGTATTTTGACAAACTATTTTCCTCCGCTACACTGTGATCCTGTCAACAGTCAATGAACATTTCGATCCTACGTTAATAACTGGACCATATGTTCAATCAGAAAATGTTCACTTGAGTCTCACACCGTGTCTACAACTTTAGGCCGTCTACACTGAACGCATCAAAGAAAAAGGTCAGAATCCATTTGTACTGTTGTCAGAAGTAATGCAAATGCGTGGAGTAAATCAGAAACAGAACAGGGCATCAGTTTACTGTCGCCGTCATGCCACATCCAGGGATTATAATGGGCTCTATTTGCTTTTGCCACATAATGCTGTGTCACTGTTTTAAAATAAAATATGTTGCCATTTATAGCTATCAATCTATATTAACAACATGCCTTGGTGTCCAAGTATGCATATAAGCAATTCCACAAACCTGGGTGGAAATGGTCCCAAAGGATGTGATAGCCTGGCGCAAGGTGCGTGCATCTGCTTGGAAACTCATCTCTGGGGTTTCTTCAGGAGTCAGACTGAGCGAAGATAACCTGAAATGACAAAAGATAGTTTTAAACTGCTTTTTATCTAAGACACATTTATCATCAACATAGGCATTCCTCAGAGATTCACATTGATTATGGGAGATTTAAACCCATACAGTGTCTCGGTTGACTAGCTTGACATGTAAACAGACTTTTAGCACACTACAGCAGTTACACAACAATCGGTGTCTTACTTCTCCAGGCAGTTGGTGAGCTGGGTGGCGAGATTGTTACTACTCGAATACTCCAGCTGATGAATGAGGATGTCAAACTGGCCTTTGAGCTGTGAGAAATCAATGAGAGAACAAATGTCATTTCAGCTTTAAAGTAACTCAACTAGAGCAGAACAGCTTCACTTCTCCTTTAAATGAGAGTTTCAGTATTCAGAGTCAATATTTAGATTTCATTTCTCAGAAATGTTGCTTCGTAATAGAGGATCTCAAAACTACCTTCACTTAAGTACCAAGTCAATACTAAAGTAAAAAAATGATGCTCAGTAAAACTAACTCACCAGATGAAGCTGCTGTAGCTGCTGATGTAAAGTCTCTCCTTTGAGCTGCTCCACCAGATCAATCTGCTCCAGCAGCCAGACCTCACGAGAGCGAAGGATCTCCAAATGTCTACTGATACAGCTGTGCAGCTGAGACTTCACCTGTGAGTAACCAGACAGAGGCACACACACACATGTGAATGCAAGCAGGTACGAGTCTTGACGTGTCTGCCTTTGATCTGAAAGCGATCAGCTTTTAAAACTCCTGCAGAGGTGGATAAAACGACCCCACCTCCTAGACGCTGAAGGACAGCCTGCAATGATCTTAGGTCTACAATAATAGAAACAAAGTCCTTGTTCACCCAAAACAGAGAAACAGTATTATACTCTGAACCATGCAGCTGTTTGGAGAGATTATGGGAAAGCCCAATGAGGTTTCTCAACAGAGCTTACTTGCCTACGAACTATTTTTGAGACAATTTCTCAACTGTTAATACTTCTGAACTTGTTTAGCTGTGGTCTAGTAAGCCCTTCTCCTTATAGACTACCTGCATCTAAGTAGTAATTATTGACTGTGTCTGAGGTGACAAATTATTATGTCATATGCATGGATGTTTTCTTATGTTTATAACACAAACAAGAAAATATTATCTCATTGTGCACTAATGAGCTTAAAGCACATTATAAGCCACAATGTTTGGAAAAGTCAGTGTTCACACACCCACTAGAAAAGTCGGTAAGAAAAGATAAATGATGTTTATAACTGGAACACTGAGCCGTTAATAACACAAGCATGATTTAAGTATATAAATAAAAGAATAAAAATAGATCTGTACTTCATCTCTTACCCTTTATGACATCAAACACACACAGGGCCAAAAGATTTTGTATCTCACCTCTCTGGAGTTGCTCTTGAGCTGAACTTCAGCTTTGATGACCCCAGCGATGGCCTCCTCCAGCTGGGCCCGGGCCTGAATGCACTGCCTGAGGGCAGCCGTCTCTCTCTGCCCCACGGCTGACATGCTGCGGACAAAGCAAACACGACAGGTCAAATTAATGGCATTTTTCTCTATTCCCAACTGACTGGTTAAAAGGATAGTTTACCCACAAACTGAAATTGTTTCATTTAAGCTTGTTTGGTTGGTTGGTTTTTAATGCCATGCCCGCTTCTGTGGCTATTTTCATGCTGAGATAACATTTGTGGTAAAACTATATCATGTTTTTAAAATCTATTTTTGCTAAAATCTCTAAAACTATATTTGGTTGAACTTTGCTAATTTCATCGAAAGAATTAGCTGGTAAAATTTAGGGCTGCTTTAGTGGACGAGAAGAGGCTTGGTCGACTAAATTTTAATTAGTCGGTTAATCACAGAAAAAAAAAATCCACAGGAATTGCCAAAGTCATGCAGTGACAGATCACTAACACAGTCGGTTTATGCTGTAATATGCCGGGCAGAAAATCCAAATTGTGGGAACATTTCGAGAGGGTGAAGAATGACCACAAAACAGTGATGTGCGACCTCAAACAACAGTTATCATTTAATAAACATGCAAGTAGAAGCCTAACATTAGCCAATAGCCTCTTTACCTTCCGCTCGCTCTAATGTAAAGCTAGATAAATGTGCTAATATTAGGCGCATATCCAAGTGTGTCCATGCAGAGTGTGGAAAATAAAATTAGAACCGCGCTTACTGTAGGGCATGTTTAACTTAACTTCCATGTCATTGAAGCACATCTTCTCAAGGGCCGGTGTTACGGCTTCATTGTAAGCAAGACACGGAGCTCACTTCTCCCCGACAACTCAGACAAACTCGCGCTCCTTCTGATAATATGAGGAGACAACAGTTTCTGACATTTTCAGTGCGTGAGATTGTCCTGTTTTGTTGTTGCCGGTATGCCAGAGCATGAGCTCTTGAAGCTCCGCCCCCTTCTGGAAAGGGGGCCGGGAGCATCAGCTCATTTGCATTTAAAGGGACACACAAAAATGGTGCGTTTTTGCTCCCACCCAAATGGTAGCATTTTACTTGCTATAAAAAATGATCTGTGGGGTATTTTGAGATAAAATTTCAAATATTACACACTCTGGGGGGGGATCAGAGACTTCTTTTACATCTTGTAAAAAGGGGCATAATAGGTCTCCTTTAAATGCTCATTATTATGGTTTAATATTTCTCCCCTGACTAATCGACTAATGGCTTAAATGAACGACTAATAGTCGACTAGGAAAATCTTTAGTCGGGGGCAGCCCTAGTAAAATGTTAACCAAACTCTGATTTTTTTTTTTTTTTTTTTTTTTTTTTTTTTTTTTTTTTTAAGTGCCATTTTTAAAAAATATATTCTATATTTCACAGAAGAAAGTCTAGTCAACCAGGTTTGGAACAACAATTTCCATTTTTGGGTGAACTTTTTTGATGCCTTTTTATCGGACCATAAGGTCAAATATGGCATAACAGCATTTCAGTTTTTAAGTCTTAAATTTGTAGTTTACATTTTAAAATTGTATATGGTGCCCATATTTGTGAACTTGGGTTAACAACAAAAACATCCCTTGAGAAAGAATTATAGTTCTATATTGATTTACTTAGAAACGCTGATAATCACTATAATGATAATCTTCAATAATGGACATTAAAGGATTAATTCACCTTAAAATGAAAATTACCCCAAGATTTACCCACCCTCAAGCCATCCTAGGTGTATATGACTTTCTTCTTTCTGATGAACACAATCAGACTTATATTAATAAATATACTGACACATCAAAGCTTTATAAGTGAAATAATCCTTTAAATGAAAGGAGGTTTATCAAGCTATCAGCCTGACAAACCTCCTTTTATTTAATGTCCATTATTTTATGCATGTTTCATCTGCTATAATTAAAATGTTTTATTGTTTTACTAAAAAATAAAAGTTGGGCTACACTCGACATTAATAATCTTTTCAGCCTAAGGCTTATGCTTAAATACTTTAACTGTTTTTGCAGCTAAATAAACATTTTGCCCATTTATGAATTTCTTCAAAAAGTTATAATTTTAATTAAACGTTTTTTGAATAAATGAGATAGAAAAATATTACGCTTCTAGCATTCAATACAAAACATCCCACAATGCACCTCATGAAGCATTACTTTTTCCTGTGAACTCAAAGCCTCTCTGACATCCTGCAAATGTCTGTGTGTCAGGAATGTGATGTGCCTGCCTAAGTTAGAGCAACACGTGACCTGTCAAATATTCGTGCAACAGAAACAGACTAAACGTGACCCAGCGGGGTAAAACACTGTTCACACGCCCATAACAATAAGAGGAAGAGCGGTTTAGTGCAGATCCCGAGACGCATTTCTTAGATCAGACGGCTATTATTTTAATCCAAAAAAAACAATGACTGATGGATGGTGCAACAGTATAAACATTAGATGTGATAAAAGCCAATAACAGAATTAAGAAAACAAACATCTTTGAGGAACATAAAAACAGCAACATCTGCACACAGCATGCAGTGGACAGAACAACAGCCAGTCTAGAGCCTTCCATTCAGACTGCATGCATGGCATTTAAACCAGAGGAAAGGGAAACAAGACCATATTTAGACATCTCAATTAAAACAACTTAATCTAAGGAACGCCCTTTTGCAAATATCTTTAATTACAGACATAACTCCCTGCGTTTCAATTAAACACAACGTGCATTTACATGAGTAACGTACTGCATCACTACAAAGGTACAGTCAATGTTAGCATTTGATGGTGATATCATGGTATTGTAATTACCATATTCACGTACCATGGTATTTCAGAGAATACCATGGAATTACCATACTGTCAAAACAAAGTAATACCATGGTACGTTTTTGGTTAGTGCAAGTAATAAATATTCATATGGGTACTTATAATAAACAGACGAGCGCGTTCACGAGAAGTCATTTCGTTTCCAATCTCGATGTATTCAAAGCACTGATTCGGTTCCTACCTCTTCTTGTCAATCAAGTGATATACACCGGCCGTCAATTTGATCCAAATGTGTAGCTTAGTTTGCGTATTGTCAATGGATGAAAGTCTAATTGTCCTCGGGTTTATCTGAGAGCCCCTTTCCTCGGCCCACAGCGCCGTCATCGCATACGTAGGAAGCCTGCCTCTATCGGCTCCACACACGCCGACTGATTCTGCACGTACACGGGGCCCACTCACGGGGGCGCGCGACTGACGGCTCGACCAGAATCCAGCGAACTCAATGACTTCCAAGAAACGACCCCCAAACACACAAAGATCACATATCTGGAAAAAAGGCGGTGCAATTCGTGTCTTAAGAGGAACCAAAAAGAGGAAGGCGGAACGGAGGATTAAATGCTGACTTTTAAAAATAAGACTGCTGCAAAAAATGCTGATATCTGACCTGACCCTAGTTAAGAATGAACAAACCAACCACTATCACAGTTCAGTGTGTGATAATATCAATGACATAAACGGGCATATTTATTACACCATATCTTATTTTATCGACATGTTATTTCACTAGAGATGTTGTAATCGTTAAAACGACATTAATACCTGGTAATGTTACTCCCGGTACACAAATAGAGCACGAGTGTCAGTCCAAATTAAGATATGCAAAAAACATGCAAACATCTGTATGCCACCAACTAAAAACAATCAACCCGAAAAATTAAGCACCGTTCATATGTAGGTGAAATTTTTCCTACCCCTAACCAAATCTTCATGCTGCTTAAATAACTAAATTACATGTAATCGTGATGATTAATTTATTGCACTTGTTCACTAACTTTCACTAAACAGACACTACTTGCAATGACGAAATTCAAATGCTTGAAATGGAAAATTACGCAACATTAGAGCCCGGAACAAGTGTACACTTTAATCATATGAAATCATATAAAGGAGCAAAATAAAACAATGACTGAACATCTGAAGTGGACACTGAAAATATACCCTACAGGTCGCGCGTCTGTAACCCCCTTTGTATCTCACGCTGAGGAGATAGTGAACTCAATTCGTAATTCGTAAAAAATATGCATTTTATAGTATGTCATTAAAACGATTCTCAGATTACGTATAAACTTGTTATGGTGATAAGCTTAAGATCATTAAAACACAGAAGAAAGTTCGATTGGTTACAAAATATGGTGAGCTAGTGCACTCACCCCCTCTAACCCAGATTAACATTCCGACACCGTATTAGCTAACAGTTAAAACGATTTCTAAAAAGAAAAAAAGAAAAAATGTCATTGCAGAGCCTCGATTTATACATACCTGCACCACCTGGTAACCTCGTAAGGAAATGAACTGTTACTAATATAATAAAGCCTTCGGGGGGAAAGCAGTGCCTCGTCCTCTCATGCGCTGCTACGCTACCTGCGAGGCTAATGTCAAAGGAGGTTCAGATAATGACGCGAGAGATCATGATCTCGCGATATTACGATATTGCGTTCTCAAATGCGATGCTACCATCTAATGGCGATTGAAAGCCATTTCACAGATTCAGTAAGATTAAAAAAAAAAAAAAACAACATTTTATTCACAATATCAAAAAAAAAAAAAAAAAAACAACATTTTTTATTAATTACAAAATATGTACAAAATTCGTACAAACATCTACAACTCATAACAAATAAGAAAACAAATAAATAAACAAAAGCATTTGGATATATGTAAGGGAAAACCCAAATCAGTTTATGCCAGGGGTAAAATTACAACGTTCAAGTAAACAAAATAAAGTAACATAGTGCCTCATATATATATATATATATTTTTTAAAATATTGTTTAAAGAAGTGCCATATAATTTCTTTTATAAATTGTTCACAATTTGGCTTTTTCATCACATGAATGTGATATTTTCCAAGTAAAATAAAAAGTTGAATGAAAAAGAAACTGTACTTTTGGAATCAATGGTATCTTGTACAATAGTAATAATAATAACAACGATAATAATAATAACGACATCATACCGTTCAATTTGTTTTAATGTTCCAAACAACCTAGAAATTAAGTTAGATAAAAAAAATAAAAAATAAAAAAACATAAAAAAGAAAAGATGATTCAAACAGATTCTTTAGCAACACTACACGTCACACGACTTTTATTTTGACATGACAAAATTGTACGCTTTCCCGGTGTTAACATTTTAAAACGGCAAAGCGTTGTGTTTATTAATACGTAATTACATTAATTACGTATGTAATTAATTTTTAATACAAGTTGATATGTAAATATTCCAAGACTAGCCTGTCTTGTTAAAATCCGGAAGTTTTGATCTGCGTTTAGAGGAAGTAGCGTCAGAATACTCGTCGTCATCACGTCACATTTTTGCCCCAGCGCTGTACAGCTGGCAAAACAATTCACATAAACCATTTTTAATATCAAACTACAATGAGCACCAGACTCAAACTATAGATAGTAACGTCTTGATACTCTAGCAGCTAAAGATTCTGCTTATATTCTTGTACCAGTTTGTACAAAACAATGTCGGCATCACAAGGAAGCAAAAACACGAACACGGAACCATGGGGTGGTTTTGATGACAACATTATCCAGGTAATTCACCTCAACTCATCATTATACAGTAACATAACGTATGAAAAACACACGATTTGTCTGTTAAACAAGCCGTTTGCTTAGTCTGACCTCACCGTTGTCGTGGTACTATCTTTATTTCTATTGTATCTTGCTCATTAATTACCATATTCATGCACCATTTGTGTACTTCAAATACAATAAGATAAATTGTGATGTAAACAATTCTGTACATATAGGTAATACAAGTGGGAGAGATAAATGATTACCATGTTACATGCTCAGAAACGCATATGTACAAATAACCATGTTATTATTATTGTATCATGTCCAAAACCATTATTATTGCGGTTTAGCATCCACAATCATTTACCTACCCCTTTAATACTTGCTATATATTTGCAGTATTCAGAAAACTTTAGCAAATTATACAAAAATAAAGCGAAAATAATCCTGCCCTGCATGCTACATCACATTCTCAAACTTAATTAATTATTTTTACAAAATTGCATTGAGTCTTTGTGACACAACTTTCTCTCTTTCACATGACTGACCCCAGGGCAGTGGCTCGGCAGTAGTAGACATGGAGAATATGGACGACACCTCCGGCTCCAGCTTTGAGGACATGGGGGAGATGCATCAGCGTATGAAGGAGGAGGAGGAGGTGACAGCCGAGGCAGCCGCTACGGAGGAGGACAACGGAGAATATGGAGAATTCCTCGGGATGAAAGGCTTGAAGGGACAGCTGGGCAGACAGGTTGCTGATGAGGTGAGCTAGAGGAAGGGCTTTGACAAATGTGGATCATTTATACTGAACAAAACTGTTTCTGTCTTAAAGGATTAGTTCACTTCAGAATTGAAATTCCCTGATAATTTACTCACCCCCATGTCATCCGAGATGTTTATGTCTTTCTTTCTTCAGTTGAAAATAAATGAAGGTTTTTGAGGAAAACATTCCAGGATTTTTCTCCATATAGTGGACTTCACTGGGGTTCAATGGGTTGAAGGTCCAAATGTCAGTTTCAGTGCAGCTTCAAAGGACTCTACATGATCCCAGACGAGGAATAAGAGTCTTATCTAGTGAAAAGATCTGTCATTTTTTTTAAAAATAAAATAAAAATTGATATACTTTTTAACCACAAATGCTCGTCTTGAGACCTTCGCCCTACCATGGTACTTTCGTCTACGTCACGCGTGACCTTTCTAACGTGATTACGTAATGCATGGTGTATCGCAGAGCTAGTGCAAAACAAGCATTTGTGATTAAAAAGTATATAAATTTTTAATTTTTTTTAGAAAATGACCGATGGTTTCTCTAGATAAGACTCTTATTCCTTGTCTGGGATCATGTAGAGCCCTTTGAAGCAGCACTGAAACTGACATTTGGACCTTCAACCCGTTGAACCCCAGTGAAGTCCACTATATGGAGAAAAATCCTGGAATGTTTTCCTCAAAAACCTTAATTTCTTTTCGACTGAAGAAAGAAAGGCATGAACATCTTGGATGACATGGGGGTGAGTAAATTATCAGGAAATTTTAATTGGATTTCTGTCGAGTTTTGTGTAGAAAAGATTGTTACTAATATAACTTGTATCTACACAGGTATGGCAGGCAGGAAAGCGACAGGCCTCAAAAGCTTTTAATCTCTACGCCAATATTGACATTCTCCGGCCGTACTTTGATGTAGAACCTATTCAAGTCAGAAACAGGTGAGCTGTGTGTCAAGCGTTCTAGCAGCGCTTTCACAGTATCTACTGCAGCTTCACCACTGCTTCAGACTCAATTAACCAAATGCTTAATCCACAGGTTGGTCGAATCCTTGATCCCAGTCCGAATGATCAACTTTCCACAGGTAAAGCATTCGATCATTTTAGCCTTAAGCAATAAACAATAGAAATCAATTTTGATTGTATTGATAAGAGCAGGGGTTTAGTAATCCTGAGTGAGAAAGACTAATATTATTAATCCTATAAAGCCTACTGTATCATTATTTGATATGCAAATTTCTATGGCTTCTAACATAATGTGTTATCATTACGATCAAATCTTTGCTGAAAAACCTGTTGCACACAATCTACTACATGCCTTCTGTCATCTGACTGATAGTTTGATTATCCATAGATCATATTTAGAAAAGTCATGTTAAAATGTGAGTATCAAATATGATCGTCAGGTTTTTGAGGAACATTTATTTGTTCATCTCTCAATCATCATTGTATTGCGTTGCAATATATGTTTTTCCCCCCAAAATAAAAGCTACAGAGCTTTGATCATAAAAGCATTGAAATATCATCTTACTAAGACATATTATAGAGAGATATAGAGACTGATATTTATATGCATTTAATTTTAGTCTTCTATACTATTATAAAGATCTCACTGATTTACATCACAAGCTATCAGAATTTCTTCTCACTTTTTGGCCATATAAATATCAGCAATTGCACCAGATTTCATATTTTTACTCAGTTTGGGCGTCTTAATAAAATTGAGGTGTTTTTTTTATCTTTGAATATGAGCTCCATATTCACCAATATCATAGTATATGCGGCATAAAAGTCTTAAAGGGTTAGTTCACCCAAAAATGAAAATAATGTAATTAATTACTCACCCTCATGTCGTTCCACACCCGTAAGACCTTCGTTAAACTTCGGAATGCAAATTAAGATATTTTTGTTGAAATCCGATGGCTCAGTGAGGCCTCCATAGCCAGCAATGACATTTCCTCTCAAGATCCATTAATGTACTAAAAACATATTTAAATCAGTTCATGTGAGTACAGTGGTTCAATATTAATATTATAAAGCGACAAGAATATTTTTGGTGCGCCAAAAAAAACAAAAAAAAGACTTATATAGTGATGGCCGATTTCAAAACACTGCTTCAGGAAGCTTCGGAGCATAATGAATCAGCGTGTCGAATCAGCGGTTCGGAGCGCCAAAGTCACGTGATTTCAGCAGTTTGGTGGTTTGACACACGATCCGAATCATGATTCGACACGCTGATTCATTACGCTCCGAATCTTCCTGAAGCAGTGTTTTGAAATCGGCCATCACTATATAAATCATTATTTTGTTTTTTTTTTGCCGCACCAAAAATATTCTCGTCGCTTTATAATATTAATATTGAACCACTGTACTCACATGAACTGATTTAAATATGTTTTTAGTACATTAATGGATCTTGAGAGAGGAAATGTCATTGCTGGCTATGCAGGCCTCACCGAGCCATCGGATTTCAACAAAAATATCTTAATTTGTGTTCCGAAGATTAACGAAGGTCTTACGGGTGTGGAACGACATGAGCGTGAGTAATAAATGACATTATTTTCATTTTTGGCTAAACTAACCCTTTAAATATCAAATATGATACTCAACCAAAAAACATATATAAACATTAAAAAACAATAAAGTATTTTTGTAAACAAAATATTTTTGTTTAAAGATTGTATAACTGTTCTAATTTAAATTAAAATGGATTTTCCTGACTGTTATTTCTTGTCAGGCTCTACAGAGTTAATTAATATTAATGTATTTACTTGTGTGTTTTGCATATCTGCATTTCTTTTCCTCACTGTCCCACAGCACATTTTATTTAGTTTTGAGCTGTGTGGAAAGCCAAAAGTGGGACGAAACTGTGTTACTCATTCCACTAGGCAGGACAGCGCAGACTTATAACGGCAGATGTTATGAGCTCTTTTTGCTTCATTATGTACTTCTTTTCCCCTTCTAAACCCAGAAAGTTGCAGGAGAGCTGTATGGACCAATGATGCTGGTCTTCACACTAGTGGCTATTCTGCTCCATGGCATGAAGACATCAGGAACCGTCATTGTAAGCAGCGTTCCATATATTTGTCAGTGAGAAATTTCATTCAAAATGAAATTCCATGCATGCTTTCTTCATCAGAAGTCTCTCGCTCATGACTGGTGTTTGTTTGTTGAAACAGAGAGAGGGAACGCTGATGGGCACTGCCATTGGAACCTGTTTTGGATACTGGCTGGGAGTGTCCTCCTTCATCTATTTCCTTGCTTACCTGTGCAACGCTCAGATTACCATGCTGCAGATGTTGTCTTTGCTAGTGAGTGGCTCACATTACCACTGAAGAGAGTGTATGACATACCCAATTCACACTGGGGCTGTTTAGTTTACGATGTGTTAAGAAGTGTTTCTTATTCTCTGTGTTTTCAGGGTTATGGTCTCTTTGGCCACTGTGTGGTCCTTTTCATCACTTACAATGTCCACTTCCACTCGCTCTTCTACATTCTCTGGCTGGTGATTGGAGGACTCTCTACTCTACGCATGGTAAAGAAAAAAGGAAAGAATGCCAGAATTATGCATGTATCACTATAAGATTTGTAGTCACCTTCCTTGCTTTCGTCTTTTCCTCTCAGGTGGCTGTGCTCATCTCCCGTACCGTTGGTCAGACTCCTCGCCTCATCCTGTGTGGCACACTGACTGCTCTTCACATGCTCTTTCTGCTCTACCTGCACTTTGCTTACCATAAGATGGTTGAAGGTAAGACATGATTCTGAGAGCAAGTAAAGCTGTGCGATAAAGCTAACAAATCAATGTATTTTATGTTTAAAATACATTTTAATATGTAACATTATATAATAATGTTTTTGAAAAACAAAAACACAGTAAAAAATACTTAAAATAATTAGAATAAAAAATAAAAAGGCATATTTTCCACACTCTTCACCATTAAATTAACACAATTTAATAATTTTTATTCATATGCACTAATATAGCAAAACATCGTAAATAAACAGCAATATTTACCAGCACATTTTTTATATAAAACATTTTTTGATGCATGCATGCAGAGACATCTAGCATTTTTGAGTGATGGTGATACAAAGGAATCACTAAATCAAGTTTTGAATCAAACCCAGGAAATGGCAGTTTTAACTGATTCTCTTTTTGAACTAGCCATATATATTATGTAATGATTCAGTCTTTAAGAAATTGCAATGTCAAAATGAAAACTGCATTAATGCAATTGCAATATTACTAATCTGTAACAAAATCATTGTTAGTATATAGTAAATAATATACAATATGATCACCCTTGTGGCAAGAGTTGTTCAGTCCAAAATACTAAGTTAACCAAATAAAGCCTACTGTAAATGATTTAATGATTTACTTTACAAGCCATCAGAATTTCATCTAACTTTTTGGGCATATAATGCAACTGCATTGCATATTTTTGATCAGTTTGAGGTGTTTTTTTCCTTTTCACGTATGTGCTCTAAATTCTCAATATATACTATATGAGCCATAAAAGCCTGATGTATTTATTTATTTATTTTTGACTGTTATTTCAAATGTCAGGCTATACAGGGTTAAGAAAAGTAACTCTAGGACTGTTAAAATACATCACTGGAGTGTTGAATTGCTGACTGAAGGTCTATAAATGTATAAAACAAATT